>NC_143109.1:924166-1228888 GCF_061535455.1 Colias philodice | reverse complement strand
ATGAAAACGCTAGCTTTTCGCCCACATCTCAAAAAACATAGTACTTAAACCATAGTACTTAAACCTATCCATGTTCTATCCATGTACTATCTCCGTACCAAATTTCATACAAATCCGTTCAGTGAAGAAGAGACAGACAGACAGGGTTATTTTCGCATTTATAATATTGTAAGTGACGGTTACGGATATAGTACTCAAATCCTGAATAAACTATCAATGTGTTTATAAACATATCCTGAAACTCTTTCATTTATTTCATTATAATTTACATAGTGTTTACATACAATTACAATTACAATTTATTACAATATACAATTTATATTCGAACTCTATCAGGAACTCTATCCTAGAGTTTTGTAAGCAAGCATAAAATAATTTAGCATTTTACTAACTAACTACGAAAACTCGTTTAAATATGCCATTTTTTACTCCATCCATACGGTATTAACGAAGGTAATTAGTAATTACACAGATAATTCCGTGTTATATCTTTTTAATAATTACTTATTACGCGCTAGACATTTTATAAAACCACGTGTTAAAGAGAATACGAAAGTATTATAAATGACATAATATGCCATTGTGCATATTTCTCATGACCTAGACATTGATAATATGGGAAATAGAACGTTTTTATTTGCTACCATTGTTTATAGATTATGTGACTATGCGATTATATGAACCTCAAGGGTTTTGTTAGTTTAACATTTTGGCCTTTAAAATATCAAAGGCATTGTAGCTTGGCAAGGGATGAACTGATTTCAGTGTGCTTTTGCCATAACTTGTCTATCGTAATGGTTTTACCTGTGTTGTAATTATCGAAGTGGTCACTAAATGGTCAAATTGACGATTTAGTGTATCTTCATACTGTAGCTGCTACATATTTTATATTATACAGTTTCGTATTATCTACAGCGTAGATTTGTCGAATTCATTATTGACTTACGTTTCATCGGAATACGTGTAGTGGAGCATACGTGAGATTTTATAGTACCTATTTCAAATTTTAACAAGTGACGATCCTACTCTATTTATTCTAGAAGACTAAAACATACGTTTCAATAATTATCGCCTTCTCGTGAGATATTAGAATACTCCCCCTAGTAGTGTTTCGTATCACACTACAGAAAGAATATACTTATATTTCAGTACTATATTTTCATAAAGCATTTTTACAATAATTAAGCCTAATTCAGAAGCTAGTTCAATGAAAGTGCCTTTTCCTTTCACGCTTATACAATGTGACATAACACATTTCGCATGACCTTAGCATTGGCGTCGTGGGAAATAATGATACTGATTCTTATGGTAATAGCTGCTATGCGCGATGAGGTAATAGTTTTTGAATTATGAAACAGCGCCATCTAGTTTTAAAGGAAGTAAAGTTTTTAATATGGTTACTGAAAAACCTTTGCCTGAAAACGTACTAGCTTTCCGCCCGCGTTTTTGTTCGTTTTGTCTAAATGGTTGTCTAAACACTAAACCTTCTCTGAAAAAAACTCTATCAATTAAAAAAATCACATCAAAATCGTGTTGTTTTAAAGATTTAAGCATACATACAGCGGAAAGCCACCTTCTATACTAATAGGTACCTATCCTACTAAATACTAATATTATAAATGCGAAAGTTTGTGAGGAATGAGGATGTGTGTATGTTCTAATATTATAAATGCGAAAGTTTGTGAGGAATGAGGATGTGTGTATGTTTGATACTCTTTCACGCAAATACTACTGAACCGATTCCAATGAAATTTAGCTCACATATAGAGGGTAACTTGGATTAACACATAGGATAGGTTTTATCCCGGAAATCCCACGGGAACGGGAACTATGCGAGTTTTTCTTTGAAAACGCGGGCGAAGCCGCAGGCGGAAATCTAGTATGATATAAGACTTAGGACACTTTCAGAAGAGTTTTTTTAAATCATCATATTATAGAGAAATTGTCACCATTGCATACTAAAGTTAGTTATATCTCATTTTATACTTTAGTTAATAGTTAATATTGTGTACCTAGGAAAATATAGAATAACTAAAAAAAAACCTTATCGTATGAACACACGTTTAACCTTGCTGTGACCTTGACTTCTGTACTGACTAACTGTGACTCAGAAGTCAGTTTTATTCATTGTTGTTTTGAAAAAAACTGTGTGTGGTTTAAAATCTGATCGTCGATTTAAATTATATTTACCTGTGTTCCATTGCACCTATCGCGATGAAACGTTCTACAAATCTGCATTGTGATAAGGAAACAACAATAATATTAAATATTATCATCGATACGTGGTATGGGAACAAGGATATATTATTATGTATCATCGCAATAAGTGGAGGGAACTCTTTAAAATACTTACGGGAAGATGTCCAACTAATTATACTATGCAATTAATGTAGAAATTGTCTAATAATATTGTTCCTTGTTACACATATTACGTTAACTAAAATGTCCACAAATAAAGCATATTATCTTGAAATAATAATAAGTCATAGAATTATTTCGTTAAGTACTGTTTTACGAATGTTTTTCAATCAAGTAGGAGCTTTCTAAATTTCTAATATATAATATCAAGTCTCTATAAAATACCGGAAAAAGATTTACAATTTTTTTACAATTAACCATTTGATTGATTTTAGGCGCACAAACAAGTCAAATATTATTGTTAGAAGGAAATACCCAATCAGTGACGTAAAAGATATTTAATTTAAATATTCATGACTTTTTCATCGTGTTTTCTTTCATTGTTCTATAATAGATAATTATCGGTTGAATGACCTCACAGCTGGTAGCATTTTCTAGACAGCCTTAGTAAAATACTAATTTTTTTTTTTACTGTACATATAAAACAATTAAGTTTCTTATTAATTAATCTATTTGTATCAGTATTTGTATAAATGAAAAATTTGTATGTGTGTGTCAATTAATTATTAAATAATGAATTCGTTAGTGGTCTTAACACTTAGGTCGTTACACCTGCTATCACACCTGTGACGTAGCACGTGCGTCACAATGTGCTTTCCCGCCAAATCTAACGTCATTTATGTTTGTTTTTTTTTTCGTAAAAAACAATAATGTTAAAGTAACGTCACTTTAAAATAACATGAAGGATCTAAATTAATTGCATAAAGTACTTTTTAATTGTCACTGAACTTAACGATTTTTTTTATCCTTCAAGTTTTTCAGTCAATCAACTCGATCCATTAAACCACATTAAGTTCCAAATAAAAAAAAACAAAGGCCGATCGAACTTTTTTTAAGAACAATAAAAATGATATCACACAATCGATGAAACTGATAGGGCCTTGATAGGGCTGATACAATTATGTTTAATCTATAGTTCCGTTTAGAAATCAGCATAGCAGATGACAATCAGCTGACAGGAGCACCCTGCACCTGCGGGGGCGGCACCTGACGTAACGGACACGTGCTCGTGCCTAAACGTCACTTTTTTTCTTTTTAATCTGTAGAACTAGGATTCACACGTGTCATGTTTATTTTTTTGTTTGCGGCCAGCTCTGATTTCTTTTTTTAATCTGTATAGTGCTAAGATTCGCAAGTGTCATGTTTTTTTTATTAGTGGCCAGCACTGATTTCGGACAAATTGGAATTTCAAATAGATTATAAATACATAATAATATACAAATTGGTAATAACTTTTTAAATGTTTTAGAGCAAATGTTAGTTATACTGCAGGAGTTAAAAAATATGAATGTTGATTATAGTAAATGAAATGTTAAGTTATTCAAAATAATATCTATAAATTATGGTAACGGATATTCAAGGAAATATAAAAACCTATGTCATTAAGGGAATACAAGTTACCCCTATAAACGTGTTTAACCCTTTCACCCTGTATCAATGGCAGAGGCCAACGGCCAAGCTTATTGACGTTAGTGAATTTGGCGCCAATTTTTTTACAGTTTTTTTTTATAAGGTTATAAAACATATTTTGAAATGCTTTAGGTAATATTATAGGGTCCCTATGTACTTGAATTTGAACTGAAATAAAGCCAAAAACTGCTATTACATGGGCTTATTAATAATGTTTAATTGATATATGCAGTTCAGCAGCATATGCAGTCCGAAAGGTAAGGCATCTCACCGATGAAGATACAGCTAGATTGGTTTATTTCAGCTACTTTCATAGTATTATGTCCTATGGAATTCTACTATGGGGCAGGGCAGCAGATATAGAAACTATATTTATCTTACAGAAAAGAGCCATTCGCTCTATATATAATTTACGTGCTCGGGACTCACTAAGAGATCTCTTTAAGAATACTGGTATCCTTACTGTACCATCACAGTATATATTTAATAATATTTTGCATGTACACAAAAATGCCGACGTACACACAAGAGTAGGAGATAGACACTGTTATGGCACAAGGAACAGAAATAGAATTGAAATGCCATTTTTCCGATTAGCTAAAGTTAAAAATTCATTTATGGGTCAAGGTATACGCTTTTACAATAGAATTCCTCATAATATTAAAGAGTTTGGTAGTGCTAAATTTAAAACTTATGTAAAAAATATATTAGTTCAGAGAGCCTATTATAGCATTAAGGAATATATGGAAGATGAAAATCCATGGAGGGTTGTCGCGTAAGAACCACAGGACAGTTCTTTGGCATATTATGATATATTATGTAGTTAGATTTAAGTTACAGATTATGTAATATTGACAATATGATTTTAAAAGAGCAACTATGGAGTTTCTTGCCGGTTCTTCTCCATAGATACTGCTTTCCGAATCGGTGGTAAATGTTAAAAATACTTATGTAATGACGATTCGAAAGTGCTACTAAAAGTAGTCTAATTGAATAAATAAATGTTTGAGTTTGAGTTTGAGTTTGAGTATAATGTTTAATTGATATTTTTTCATTTTTATCAGTTTCAGAAATACATACTTACCAATAATAAGAATACCAGTGCTTCAATTAAAACGTTTATTTGATATTTCTAACGGCTATTTTCTTAAAGTTATCATAAAAAAAAAGTTTTATAAACAATGAAATATACAAGAAGAATAAAATAATCCCCTAATACCAAACACCTGATACAACGGCACGCGACATACGGACAGACCCTAATATTCTATAATAGCTTTTGTATTATAATGGGAGATGCAAACGACTTCCTTAAAGTTATTTAAATTCTATTTATAACGGATACATGAAGGGATGGTTGAAGTTACGTAGATAAATAGTTTTATCAAAATTTAAACATAATTAACAGGAGATTATTTATTTCGGTATATAAAATACTGCTGTAAAATATCAAACAATTTTTAATATTACAAAGAGGAAAGATAAGTTTCTTGTGTGTTTGTATGGATGCATCATGCATTCACAAAAATATGGCGGGTTTTAAAATAATTTAATATCTAAGTTTTTTGGCAATTTAATAATTTCCATAAAGTTAATCGAATAGCAAAACATTTAGGTAATCTTTTTCTACAAAATACGATTATACAGAGTGTCCCACTATTGGTATACTAAGCGCGAAGGAACTTGTAGTTACATACACTGATCACGTAAAAAATACTTAAACAACAAAATTACGTCAAAAATTTTTTGCTAAATTTTTCCTGAAAATCCATGTTTTCTTCTCTAACTTCGCGCAGCCGGCATATTATACCGCTTCTCTAATATAAGTATTTTGTCTATGAAAACATAATCTTAAACGATAGCTCACGTGCGGGTGACAAAGTTGGGCGGGTTGCTTGTTAAGGGTACACATAGAGTTTTAAAAATTCGTCTATTTGAAAAAAAAATGCGTCTGGAATTTTATAAGTATTTTTTACGTACTCACTACTCAGCGTATGCAAAACTATATAACCTCCTTTGAGCTTAGTATACCAACAGTGGGACACCCTGTATATTAAGTATTCCAAAATATAATTATCGTATAGAAGCGGTTACGTTGAAACGGCTCAACCAGTATCGATAAATTTTGCCAAACCGATAGCTCATTGTTAAGCTCATAAAGCGACATAATGACCATTATTAAATGGCGTTACATGTGAATAAAAATTCACACATAAATCCAACACCTGTCACTGTAATAATATATACATTTGCATATTATTTGAATTTAAAAACCACCCCACAATGAAAAGCGCGGGAATTTTTTATTATTTTATATGGTTAGTGTGAAGTTATGTGGAATTTATACAGTTCAATAAACGCTTATATAAATTTGTTAAAAATGTACGGAAACGGATGAACGAATTTAGATATAATTTCGTTCTCGGATACGTTTATATCCCGTATTTTAATCGAATATTTGCAGACCCCAGTTCTATTTAGGATCAGCCTAAAGCTAATTATAATCCATTAAACATTTCTCTTATAAAATTATACATATTTCATAACTTCTCCAATGAGCTTAAAAAGCTTCTAGAAAATCTCTCAATTTAACTCTCCAACCTCGACCTTATTACTCTAACTAAAACTCATTTATTTTAAAATATATTTATTTTCCAAAAACCTTCAAAATCGTCATAAAACATACAATTTCATTAATTCAACTAGACTTCTTTGAATTGCTTTAAAATCGTCACAAAAAAGAAAGAAACAACTCTTATTTATACACGTACAAAATATTATACGTACATACTAGCTTCGCCCGCGTGGTGTTTTTATAAAATGTAGCCTATGTTCTCTCTCAGGGTATTGTCTGTGCCAAATTTCATCAAAATCGGTTGTGTGGTTTAAGCGGGAAAGCGTAACAGACAGACAGACAGAGTTGCTTTCGCATTTATAATAATATATAGTAGGGATTAATTATTATCTAATCAGATCTACTATTTAATAAACGACTAAATAACACCTAACTGAAATCGTACATGAAATGTCATTGCCCCGTGAAAGGGCAGCAACCGTTGAAGAAACTCCAAGTAACTACAGGTGTTGCCAGTTGAAGGGGCGCGTGATTTTTTTTATAGCTAGCAACATTGCAAATGTCAAGCGAGGTTAAACTATTCTAATAACTGACCACGTAGAATCGATGACGTAGAATGATTAAAAAAGTTGTGGAAATCGAATTTTAAATTTGGCGCTTAAAATTCGTTTCATTTTTTTTCTAGAAAATCGAAATTTAAAATTTTGGCGCCATTTTTTTGCAGTATTCTCACAAAATTGACGTCAATTATGACAGTAAAATCCATCAAGGACGTATTTTACAAGCGCGCCAAAAATGTGACATACAAGCACAGATACAAGTTCTCGAATAATAAAATCTTTTTATGACGAGGGCAATTTAAAGTGAATGAAAAAATGCACGTATTTGTTACATCATTATTCCTTGATCAGATCCTTATATGCATGTTTGATAGAAAATACCAATGACTAGAATAATTATTCAATTTTTTTATCGATTCAAATGAAAAATTTACGGCACTAAGTAATATCGAGAGATCATTGACCACAAACTGAATTTACTTGCAAGCGTATAAACATTTTGATTTTTCGAGCTTTGATAGACAAAATAGAACTCATAATAGTGTCTATGATCACTCTTGTCTATGTTTAAAGCACTTTCACTGTCAAAAACCTGATTGACAGTTGAAAAAAAGTTTATAAAAAGCATAGATAATGCAGGCTTCATTCAAATGCCGACGCGTGGTGCTATGCCCAATTACAAGGGGTGAAGTCATTTCCTGCGATGACAATGATAGGGAAATAAAAACTGTCTGTAATTATTTTGGCGGTTGAGGATTTGGCGGGAAATTGTTAGATTGGATGACGTTCTATAAATTGTAGTGATATTTGTTTTTATATTTCTTTAATGACATTGTAAATGTTATAAATCAAGAAGTATTAGCGTGAAATTTTTCATTACATTCAAATTTCAAACCATTTTCAACCATCATTCCAAAACCACGATATTTCTCGAATGCCAGTTCACTTTTTTTATTTTTATCTGTCAATTTTTTTTTAATTACACATTCGAATTTTAAATTACAGAATGCCGAACCAAGATTCGATTTTGGCGGGAAACAACCATAGACACACGATCCTTTATCAGAGCTTATATGAACTTTTTCTTAAGGTCAAACCGTCCCTCAGTCAGGTGTCCACTTTCCGTTACTACAGTTACAATCAGCTGTTTTACTTCCTCGTTAGCTCGAAGTAAACAACTGACATTGTACACAATATTATAATAAATTATTTATTGAACAAGAATGTGAACTTATGTTTTAGAATGTTTAGTCACGCAAAAGTGACACGCGATTGGCTGAAATTTTAAAAAGTAGAGAATGAGATTAATTGCTCTTTTGATGTAAAACTTCTGTAGGCTCGTTGAGAGTAAAATTTCAGTCATGGCAATACAGTCACGTCATGGAGTAAGGACTAAGGCGACGATTTTGATATTCTTTTCACACGTGTGCTCGGCACACACACTGTTTTTCCGTTTTGAGTAAATTTAATGAATTAACAAAACTGGAAAAATCTATAATCTCTCTCAATTAAAACTAGACATGTTTATCGTTTATTAGAGCCTAGTTTTCATAAATATAATGCAATTTATATGATACATTTAAATAAATTGCAATGAAAATCCGTCAATATTATGTAAAACGAAAAGACGGTAGTTTAAAAATTCGTTGCAGTTTTTCAACAGTAGTTACGGTAATTGTCAGGAAGTATCTTTTATTCCTCGTTTTTTGTCTCAGAACCTAACTCAGTAATTACGACCTAGGTATTTCTGGTTAAAACCTGCATAGTTCTCATTTATTTATGATTGTTTAAAATATTATTTTATTGCATTGAGCTATTATTACTACGTATGGAGGAGACACCACGAAGAAAATCTGTGCGCCAAGCGCGGCGGCGTGGGGCGGCTTGTGAGTCATAGATTAAGCGATGTCATCGACTCACCGCCATAGAGGCGAAAATTCCTAAATATTCTGCCTATTACTAATTAAGAACAATCAATGTAACAATAAAATACATAATTATTAATCTAATTAATAAATTATTAATAAAATTATCAATTAAAACCAATCAATGTAACAAAAAAAAATTGATACGTAGATATGTAATTTATTTTCATATTTTCATGTTTTAACCTTTTTTCAAATAATATCCACAGTACAATATTTTCCAAATGTGTAAAATTATTATTTTCCACAATAAAATTTACGTCATGTAATGACGAAAATGTAATGTAATATTACTATCTAAACATCATTCATACCAAATGACATTTCTTAAATTTTGAGTCTATGACAAATGACGCAAAATGGCGACCAAGTTTTAAAAATGATTATCTAGTTAATTACCGATGAAAAGTTATTTCCTTGCACTTTGCCGCATTACTTGAATTATTAGTGCAATATCGCAACACACTCGAGGGCATATTTGATGAGTTTCATGGTTTTTTGCTATAAAACAAACAAGACATGAACGCGACCATCGCGCTAAAGCGACTGAGTGCAGTTTGGCCATATGGCTTATGTTGAGCGGAACATAAGTGATGTAGGCGGTGTCGTCTCCATATGTATATCTCAATGTTTTATTGTTAGTAATTTATTTTTATACCTTGAAAAATTAAGCAAATTTACTGAATAAACTTCTTCCCAAACCGGTGGTAATTTTTTTTTTATATTTTGATGATTCAAAACCGCTTCTAAACGAAGTCTTGTTAGTTGTTTTCATTTTTGAGTTTGAGTTCAAATTAATTAACTTTATGGAGAAACTTAACAATTATTTACTTATTAAGAACTAGTTACACTTTTCATTTTTTCTTGTCACGAAAATTCAATCCTAAACACAAAGTTGTGCTATTAAACTATTGCACTTATAAATAGATAAGTAGTAAAATAACAAAACGTTATTTAGACTTCGCTAAAGAAAGTGTCGCCCGCGGAGCTGAATACCTAAGTATTTGTGAATCTAGGTCTCGGAGATGTAGCCCTAGGCTAGACGCTCTCTAGATAATGCTATGGTTTTATATATTTTTATGGTTAAAGTTTTATTTGTTATTTATGTGTATTACTTATGCCGAAATGGCTTTAAATATTTTTTTTTAATGTTTGTGTGTGGATGTGTCACTTATGTCAAAAATGATGTAATTGGACTTGGAACTTTGGAAATTTAGCATATAAATACCCATAAAGATAATAAGATTAAAATTACTTTGCGGTGAATAGTTGCCGTCATATTTGAATGGAGATAAAAGCTGTTAAAGCTTTTAAAAGCTCGTTTTGTACGAAGATTTACTTAGAGTTATCAATCGACTAAATTACGTTTTAAGTTTATCGTTGTTTGTGCCGCCGTTTGATGTATTTTATTAGCTGTTGTTTTATTGTTATTGTTTTCTAAAAAGATTGTTTAAAAACATATTTATGTCTATCTAGGTTACCGAAATGCTGGATCAATATAAGTTATATTCTTCATGGAAGATGTTTTAAATATAATATTATTTTTAGGTTAGTTCTTTTAGATTTCTGAAAAATATGACTTAGATTCCACTAGACCGTGAAAACCTAGGTCACGACTAAGCGTGATGTCCTAAAATGCATTTCTTATAATAATGACTCTATCTTATATAATAATGTAGGAAAAATATCCTGTAAAGGAATAAATGTTTCTTCCATTGTCAGAATATTTTTCCTTGTTCATAATAAAAACAAAAGTAACGATTTTCTTCTATTAATGTATAATTTCGGTAGAGTGTTTAATGTAAAGAAGATCCATCTAAGGGTCCTAGTTTCCATTCCCGAACTGATATATCGGTTTAGCATAGAGACTGATCACATTCAAACCCGCAAATAACGAGAATTGAAACAGATTTGAAATACATATTTTAACCCGTATAACCGTAGGAACTTATAAAAAAGTAACCCACTCTTACTAAAACTTTAGTAATTAAATACAATACTATGTATAAAAAAAATGATATGTACATACCTACCTATTAAAAGTTGACTCTACTTATTGATAACTATATCCATATCAAACTGAAATACAGTTTTATATACCCTCATTGATTTACTAGAAGGTCCAATTCAGGACCAATTTTAATTTTTAATTTTTTTTTTTCAAAAATTTTATAACTTTTCTTCAAAACTTTAACAAAAAGAAATATCAATACATTTGTTGTATAAACCTATATGTGTATATGAACTATAGATCTGTGGTTTCATAGTGATTGTCTCTAAAATCACTTGATACTGGGTACAGGTGGCGGATGCGGTCAGTCTGTAGTGGTCCGTCTCTCGTTACCTTTGTCCCATTGTTCTCGATACTCTTCTTAAACTTTTGTTTTGGCGCCCTTTTTCTAGCATTTGTTTTACACTAGCGTTGAAAAAAAAACAGGGAGTAGTAGAGTTCATTCACAACCGTAGTTGTAATTCTTTGACAATAAAAGTAAATAAAACAGTTAAAGACAGTTATTATTCTATGTTTTGATACGATAATTTGAGGGGATCAAACTCAAAACTATGTTGAGGAGAAACCTCCTTAGTTATGTTACCATTCATAGCATTAAAAACAATATAAAACGTCATTTGTTCGCTATACACATAGTTCATTCAATATTTTGATTGACCGGTTGGCTTGGTTGGTAGTGGCCCTGCCTTCCAAGTCAGAGGTTGTGGGTTCGATTCCCACAAGGGGCAAATATTTTTGTGGTGACATAATATATGTTTGATCTGTGTCTGAGTGTTAATTATCTATATAAGTATTTATTTAAAATTATATAATATGTATGTTTATCAGCCATCTGACACAAGCGAATCGAAGAAGCTGTTTCCATAACACAAGCGAATGCTTAGTATGGGATCAGATCGTGCCGTGTGTGAAAATAGTCCTGAATATTTATATTTATTTTTTTATATTTATATTTTACGTAAACATTGTCTAATAAACAGGTTTTGAACATTTTCACAGTAAATTTTTCCCTCTATGTATTGTAATCTTTTATGCTAAAAATTGTCATGCTGGCCAAATTTCCTACACATAAAAACATATTTTTTCAATAAATTATCAAGTATCGCATTCAGCTTTAAATCTCGCTTTAAAACCAATTAGGTAAGTTCCTTTCAAAACCGCATCACTTTTTGTATGTTTATTTCATTTAAATAATAATGTCATTACTACCGTTCGAACGAAATAAAATTATAAATGGATTCGAAACCTAATATTGAGTTTTCTATTTCTAAAAGAGCCACCGTTCGTATTGATTAGTGATGCTTGCATTCTTATCGATAATTGCAATAAATCGTTATTGAATTCGATGTTGAATTGGTCGATACGGGTGACTTACAAATTTCATTGTAGAAAAAGAAGCCGCTCTACATTAAAAGTATAAAAAAAATCTTGTATTTCTTTGCAGATTTATCTAATAGTTTACTTATGAATGTTTATAAAATGTGTATAAAAATTATATTAAAGTCACATTAAAATAATGTCACTTCAGTTTGAATTAAAACACACGTGTGTGTAGTCTTATTCATTTTATTTATTAAAATTTTTAAATTATCGACTCTATCAATAATAGCGCACATCCCTACACGTAACCACAGCGATTAGCGGTCTGTTTACCATTTCAAATCATTATTGCTTGTATCGGAACTTCACACGACTACCGATTCAGTATTTTCGTATCATTTTACGGATAAACTGATAAAAAAGTTCATTTTTATGTGAAAGGAAGATCCTTTATTCTAAATGACTTACGTTTTTCTTTACAAAATTATACTTTAGGAGCCAAGAAGTAATTTTATTTAAAGCACTTTAATTATTATTTAAAATGGGTTTTACTCCTCCATGAATACATTTTAATATTGTACAAAGTTTAATATTATTATAGAGTGCTTAAGAAAGAACTGGTTCATTATTATTAATATAAACATTTAACGTTATAAACGACGTAAATCGCAAACGCTAATTTTTTTCTTCATTTTCAAGCACACGTTCAGAAAAAGTTGAACAAGATTTACTCATAATAAATTATAGGAGCATATAATGGTTCGGATAATAACAAGTTTCATATAAAACGCAAAAAATTAAGCAACCCACAATTATTTGCATAAATTAAGACGACAAACAAGATCTGATCGCGCGCTCATTGTAACGTCTTCGCCGGATGTTCCGCCATTGCTCGTTCGACCGTTCCAAATTCAAAACGGAGCCGTTTCCGGAGTGACGTCAGCGGCAACCATTTTGTCTGCGCCTGCGCATTGTGGAGGCATGGGAAATGGGAGCGAGCCAAAATGGATTTCCCTCAGGAAAGGATGTAATGACGGTTTTTAGAGCGGCCGCCATTGTTCGAATAATTTTGTTTATTGTCTGGATTTGATCATTAATTATGGATGTTAAATTGTTATTTTAATGAGATATTATTGTTGTAAAGTAATGTTGGTTTATGTAGCTTGTTAATAGTTATTTACTGCTTGTGTAACTATGTGACAAAAATAACTAAACTATCTGAATAGTTTACCATCAATGTATTTTTTGAACAGATATTCTCTGTCTTTAAAATTATGCTCACCCATTAGTTCGATCTTTGATGAAAACCAATTTATGTGTCTATACCTCAACTAAGTACTTTTGCAATAAAATTACCTAGCACATATTCACTCTCATTTTGCTTATCATTTCACATAATAAATTATAAAATAGACTCAATATTTTTGTGCATGTTTTCCTATTTTTAAATTACATAACGAATACGAATCCAATTCACAATTATCATAGTTTAACTAATACAAACAAATAAACAATTAAACGCCCTTCAGTACCGTGAATTAAAAAAATCATCAATGTCATCTTATTTTAATCCATAACAAAATATAATTAAATAATTCTTACTCAAATAAGCGTGGACAATGATCGACCTCAGCTTGTGTGAACTTGGCCTAACCTTGCTTGGATATTTGACAAAATCGACCGTTTCTTTTCTATTTTTAATGGGATTGAAGTTTACCGCGTATTTAAAAATTTATAAATGTAATTATACTGTGGTCATACTATTAAGTTTTCGGTGACGTAGTAAAAACGTGGTAAAAACTGCCCGGACTCCGGAGATCGTGTATATCAACTTGATATTACACGATCTCCACTGTGTGTATGATATGATCAAGTGTGAGGTTAAAGTTAAAGTTAAAGTTCACATAATTATTACATTACTTATGTTGCGAATCGATTCTGTTGAATGTGCTGCGATAGAACAAAAATGTCTTTCATCTCGTCGACTCTACATTTCTATAAATTTTATATTGCTACTTATCACATGTTTTTATGTACTGAACTAAATTATATAATATATAAGTTAATTTAACACCGACCTATACAGTCTTACTGATGCAATAAAAAAAATAAACATCTTTCCGTAAACAGCGTATAATATGTTAGTGTATAGCCACATTAACCCTTAAAAAAATTACCCGAATTTCTATCTTACACCAAGTTCATATTGTCGTTTCAATTAAATTTAAAATTAGAGTCACGGACCTGCCCTGGTTTATAAAATGACCCTAATCCCAAATGAAAAGGTAAAAAAATCGACCATCAGTACATCCCTTAAAAAACAGAGGTCGATAGTTGGCTAATAGGTTTTTTATCGATGTCGATTACTCGCAAGGTTACTGGGCACTTGCGCAACACTAACTTAAAGGTTTTTTAGGATAATTTGTAGTTTTTTATTAGTACTTTAAGAATGATGTAAAGATTCACAGATTGTTTAGTTTTCGCTTTAGTTACGTAGCATTTAATTTGTGAAATCAACTGCTACAATATAAGCATATTGTATATTTATCAAAAATTATAATCTCTATTTTAATTCTATATTTTTGCCTATATATTATACCTAGCTATCAGTAAATAACATTAATTTTATTTCACAGGATCGTCTTGATTGCGTCGGCGAAGCCAGTGTCTCAGTCAATCAAGAGCCACTACTACTACAATTATCAAGGAGATGATCGCTACTACAACTTACTAAACTTTAATATATGTAGTACAAAATCAATTAATGCTTCTTCCACTTGGTAGATTATCTATGACAGAAACCTATCTGCTAAACCATACTATCAACTATCCCTGAAGCAAACTTCATCCAGATACCATCCCTTATTCTGACAAAACATACGCTTAACACCAGTTCAAACAAAACATATCAATCTACATAGACAAAAAACGTTTCATACAATTCGTATCAAAATATAACAGAACACAAAGCACGTGGCGCATGCTCCAATGGAGCAAGGCAGGTTCCACACACTGCCCATGTTCACTCAATCCAAAATAGTACTGACCTCTCATTGATGAAGAAACTGTTATCCGAGGTTTTGGAAGCAAAAACAAACATATGGTATACCGATATCGTACTACACCTATACCCATATCGTACCCATATAGCATACCCTTATCATTCTATACCCATACCTGTATACTAAACCTATATTTTATCATGCTATAGTTGCTACACTGATCTCTAAATGTGAGGTTTCAGGGAAATTCGTTCTGTAAGTATAACTTTTAATTGAAGAGCAACAAACTGCGTAAAATGCGTAACTATACTTGAAACTTTGGTATAAAATTGAATAAATACTTGTAGCGTATATAAAATTATAATTAGAATAAGTAGGTACCTACTTCACTATTCAATATTGTCTAAAAAAGATGCTAAGAGAATCACCCAAGATAATTAATTTTATGCAAATTAGCGGTCAATTACGCTGGTATATTAGCCAAAAATGTAAAGAGAATATTGCCAAAAAATAATGTCGTCGCAAATAAACTATCAATACTGCTTATTTATCTGTCTATATTATTTTTGTGAATAATCATAGTTAAGTTTGTTGCAATTTTATTGAATGTGACGTCACAAAACTACATTTTTGTTACAGATCTGTGACGTCATTACCAAAACAAAGCTGGTTATATTTTGTTTGAATTTTATTCATTATTTAAGCAACCACGTGGCGTATGCTCCAATGGAGGGAAGCCACTATTTTGTTCCACACAATGACTGCGCAGAACGTTACTCTAGTGAATAATAAATTTTGTGTGAAGTTAGCTGCAGGTCGGTGATACGGTGTGAAGTTGCTTCTACAATATTACACAAATTTAGAATTGACACTTTATAGGTGGACTAGTTATGCCCCGCAGTTTTACCCGCAGTGCTCAGATCCTATTGGTCTTAACATGATGATAATATTATATAGCCTAGCCTTCCTCGATAAATGGACTATCAAACAGTGAAATAATTTCAAATCGGAACGTGGTTCCAGAGGTTAGGAGGGCAATCAAACAAACTCTTCGGCTTTATTATATACGTGTAGATAAATACTCATTTACGTGCAATAAAATTAGTCTGTAGTACTTTAATTAAACTTAACTATTAACATTGAAATGTAATCGTACTTTTATTATGGTATTTTCCATTTCTTATGTTTCTTTTTAGATTCAACTTACTAGACTATATTTATTTATCTACTAGCGGTCCGCCCCGGCTTCGCCCGTGGTACATATTTACATTTTCTCTACATAAGAACCATTCTCGTACTTCAAGGAATATAATAAAAAAAGAATTATCGAAATCGGTCCACCCGTTCACGCGTGATGCCGTGATCAAGGAAAACGGGTTTCATTTTTATATATATCTATATATTCAGTAACTAAATGATTTATTTATATATGCTATTTAGTATGACGTTTTATGGGGTACTTACCTAATTAAAAAATAATACTCTTGAATTCATAAAACTGAGAAGAAAGGCCATGTACTAAGTAAATATGCTCTACATTTTAAATAAATTATTTATTTTTATAAATAATTTAATTAATTTATAAATAAGTTTATTTTATCGATAAACGGATTAATATTGATGTATACTTCAAACAACTCTCAATGTAAAATCTTAAACGTGTCGTACTAAATGCGACGAGTATTTAGAAAGTGTGATAGAGTTGTGTTTTTTACTTTTTAACGACAAAAAATGATGGAAAGGTGTTGCCACCGAGATTATGAATGTATCAATTGTATCTATTAGTTTGTATCGTTTAAACGGTTTTATATTTAAATATAACTTTTTCTATATCTATTTATGTGTGCAAAAATGACCCGTTTTCTCAGGTCATTGATGAATGTAGATGAATTTGAGAATGACCACTGTTTTCATTTATTTTCTTGTCTTTCTATTATAGTAATAACATGACGCGAAACATTATGTTTGGTTATATGTATGTATGTATGGATGTTTGTCAATCAATTAATCTAAAATTATGAGTCCCATCTGATGAGCAGTTTTTATAAAACATCCATCGTGATATACCGAATAATTTTATCCAAAAATTTACAGCATTTATAAGGGTACGTTAAATTATTTAATAGTGGTGGATATAATGTAATTCATTCGACTTATGGATGATATAAATCTTGTGGAATTCTTACGTTTTTACATTTATAATAATGTACATTTTATTAACAATGAAATGACATAAACAGGAAAATATGATAATTAACATTGCGAGAATCTTTTCGAATGGTCCAACTATCTGTAAAATGTTAATTCTTAATATTATTTTACAATATGATGTGTAAATGGTTCTTAATTCAAAAAAGGTATCTTTTCAAATATTATAATCTCAAATACAATTTTTATAATTGTTGAATATCAAGCCTGTATTTTTTTATCTATCTTTGTTAATTAGGTATATCTTTTAAATAATATGTATATTAGAATGTCAGTTCGTAAAATAAAATTCAATAAAGACATTTTCCTTGTATGATGAAAAAATTACACGAATAATTACTGTAGGCTCTACTGTACTTCACGGAAGAATTCTACCATACCCGTGGCTCCGTCGTTGATGCGGCTTGACGGAACACAGTGGGGTTTTGGTCGGTAGGAATCCGACATAACCCACGGCCCCTCCCCCGGAGGCCGTGGGTATCTATGCAAGATTTCCCCACTTTAAAAAAAAAAAAGGCTCTACTGTACTACTCTACATTGCATGAAATCATACATTTCGAAGATACAGAAAACAGGCAAACACATTCCTTCTTTATACGCAAACTATAGTATAATTTGAGATGAATAGTTGAGTAATAGCCTAAGAACCCACGAACAAAATAATATAATTTCAACCAAATCTATTCACCTGTGTATGGTGTAAAAAGGGAAACACACGTTCCGAATTTCATTTGTTATCTTGCTCATCTATTTATGTCCAGCCAATTTACTTAAGGGCCGATTTTTCAATGCTTGGATAAAACTTATCCGTCCAATAAAGTATTACACGATAATATTAAAATGTCACGTAAACTGTCAAATACCGGCAATTAGGATACGTTTTTAAAATGGTAGTTTTATACATTATTCGACGAATAAGTTTTATCCAAACATTGAAAAATCGGCCCTAAGTCAAATTTTGCCGTCATTTCCTATAGGAAATTAGATAGATAGATAGATAGATAATACTTTATTGCACACACACAAGATTTACATAAAACACAGAAAAAGAACAAACAGATGCAAGTATGTACAAATTACACGAATAATGTATTTATATATAAAGTACTAATGTTTTTTTAACGATTATATTAGTTTGAAAGAGTACCTATGATCATATTATTATTTATTACATAAAAATAACTTTATAAATATATTTAAATATACACAGACGACAATCAGTTAAAGGCACATAAAACGGAATCCAACGTCAGAACGTTAAAAACTTACATAAGACAATTTTATCTGAATACTTCAAGTGTGGGAACGGCTAGGTCTAGGTTGTACTTTGTAACAACGTTCCCATGGACTTACTGGGTTATAAACATTGTTAGTAAAAGTATTATTTAACGTTTATAATGTTTTTCCTTTTTATACTCGGTATTTGAAGATGTCTGGATTCTTGGTGGAAACTAAGAAATATTTTTTTTTATTAATTTAGTTTGGTTGTCTAGAAGAGAGTACTAAGTTATAAGGATGTATATTTAACTATATTGTTTCTTGGTATACTGTTTACAGATTTATGTATTAGTATAATTAATAAAAATAACATAATGAAATAAAAATATATAGACATCTGTTATAACACGCATACAGTATAGCTAGTAGGTACAGAAAATCAATCAATGAAACAAGTCGTGAAATGCATCTGCCTTATAACCTTTAAAGTGCTTAAGTATTTAGTTGTTCTAAGTTATCATGCTAAATATTATGAGTGTTGGATGTTTGTAACTCTTTCACGCATAAACTACTCTACCGATCGGAATGAAACTTCGTGGACAGATAGATTATGAATAACTTCAAATAATTGCTAATCCAGGCTTTTTATAATATTGTTTTAATCCTAGAATTCTTATAATCTATTGCAATTTTATTGTTATATGAAGAAGATACCTATTATAAATACACTCCCATACGTTCAATCTTTTTTAAATGTTTATTTTGTTTTTGTTAATTTTTAATCACTATTTAATGCAAATAAAGACCTTGAGATAAAACAAATATATAGTTAATTAAAAGTGTGCTATTTGTATAAATATCTTCATAACATTTATGTACATATATATATATATATATATATATATATATATATATATATATATATATATATATATATATATATATATATATATATATATATATTATTTTTTAATCCCATATATATATATATATAATATGGGATTAAAAAATAATATTTGGTACTATTTTAAAATATTTTTTTATGAGGCATAGGTTCGAATCCCGTCGTTCACGAGGCATTTATGTTATTTTATATACAGTAAAAATGCTGTAAATCTTAAAAACGTTTAATTCAATACATTTTATTATTATTTTTTTACCAATTTAAGTGAATTTTATCCATGAATGTATTCTTCACTATGTAGAAAATGTATTATGCAAAATTAAATATTATAATTATTTATTACTAGCGGTCCGCCCCGGCTTCGCCCGTGGTACATGTTTACGTTTTCTATACATAAAAACCATCCTCGTACTTCAAGAAATATAATAAAAAAAGAATTATCGAAATCGGTTCAGCCGTTCTCGAGTTATGCGCTTACCAACACATTTTGCAATTCATTTTTATATAGGTATAAGATTTAGATTTAATTATTTAATATAGATATAAAGGACCTTATCATCAACATCACCACTATTTTTTCAAACCTAATACCTTATAATATTAAAACTTGAAGCCGACGGCGATGCCTAAGTTTTAGTAAATTCTGGAAAGTTTCATTTCTTATACGATTTTTTATCATTCAACTTCAACTTATTATTTCATTTTATATTATAGATATGACGATTAATATTTTTTTCTGTTTTTATAAACAATTGTTTTAAAAATTAAAATAAAAAGCATAGCAAGTTACTCAGTAATGAAATAAAAATTTTCAGGTCGGAAAATTAGGAAAACCTGTGTTTTCCGGCGTTTAATTCTTAATTAGACAATTATTGTCAGAAGTATACATTTTAAATTAATTTATGATTTTTCGAATATATTATGTTAAATGACGCCATTTTGGTTAAATTTAAGTATAAGAAAGTTTAATTGTTATTATGTAGAGTTAGTGTCATTTTGTTTTTTTTTTATTCATTTGAATATACATACATACTTATTTGATTTGAATTTATAAAAAAATCATTTTTCAGTAAACTAATCACACAATATATTTTAATAATGTTGTAAAATTCTTCTTTCTTTATCAGTTAATGACTACGAAAAATATATATTATTGAAAACGTATTTGATTAATATATTATTATTTTAAATGTAGAGTTTCCATTCCAGGAAATAATATTTCAATATAAAATTGGACTCTACAAATCCTCAAGCATTAAAAAATCATGGCCAAAGCACAGTCACGATAACAATACCTAAAATTATGTAGAGTCGTTACATAGAGCATACGAAACTTATTTCATTCTATTCTTTATAAATTTATTTAATAACTATTTCTTCTCTACAAGAGTTTTATAACAATAAATTATTGTTCCCAACTTACATGCCATAATTTCTCTACGCACTTTCAGTGACCAAGAATCCCGTACAAAAGACTTAAACGAGAATGCACTTTATCCAATATAAAATATTATAATTTAATCCAATAAGAATCCTGTACGAAGCCTCGCACATTCGACAAACAAAAAAAACATACCTCTATACAGCGAAAACACACAAATAGTTAACACAAGCACACACACACACACTGTTCACGCGCACGTCTGTGTTGCGCGACGTTTGAAACACAAATGCGGCTGAGTGGAACAGCAGCCACTCCTGCGCATCACGCACACAGACACAACTTATATAAACCTTAACGGAAAACGATCATTAGGCAGCTTCATGATGACAGTTTTTGGTTAGGGATAGTCTTCAAGGGGAAAACTAATTGATGGTACAGATTTGTGTGTATTGTGCTGTGATTTATAGAATTTTCTTGATGTAATAAGTTTATGGATAGACGTAACTTTATTATCTATTAAAATACGTATAAGGTGTATGTTTCGTATACTATTAATCAAATACTATTTATATTGTGTTTGTTATAATAGTATAAATTGAATTCTAGTTGTATATCTCTACCTATTAGTATCCACAACTGTCGAATGATAACAGTATTAAAATTTATATCAATAGAATTAATAAAATAAAAATATACTATCAGGCGTCAGACTGAATTAATTAAATATTTTTCATAATTTTTTTTGGTAGTTTTCTTGTAGAAACTACAAAAACCAATAATTATTTGCTTCTGCAAAAGTGTGCTATGTATTTAGGCTACTTCGTGTTTCGGTTCTCCAATTACTAAAATGTTTTTATTAACCTGTAATCACTTACTTAATTTAAATATTTATCAACTTGTTTCCTCATTTCTTTCACCGATTTTTTATGTATTTAAACCTAAATTTGTGAATAGATTCGATAAAAATTCGATATCAATTACCTTCTACGAATGTAGGTTTTCTGAAAATATGTAATACTAAATATGGAAAATAAAACATATTCGTTGATGACTGGGTTGAGTCATTGACTTTTCAAAAATAAATATTATATGACTGTTTTGTCTTTTCAGTCTAACAACTCTTGCAACAATAATAATACCAACTGAGATTAAAAATTCGTTTTATTACTACATAGTTAATATTTTTACATACAAATAATAGTCAATATTTCCCTTATAAGGCTTTATAACACCGATAAAGACTTCCATCTTCACCACATTATACTAAAGTTGTTTTTCCCACTATTCTTATTTATTACATATAAGGCCTCCAGCTAAACTCAAAGTTCAAATCAATGTATTGTTTATTACGCATTCTTCGAAGTTTATGAAGTTTTCACCCAATTAATAACCTAACAAACCAGTTAAAGAAAAATATATGTGTCCCCTTTTGGGCCATGGACAATTTAGTTTTATTTCACATAGAACTTTATTATTTCCTATTAGCTGTACTTTGTGTGTCTCTATTTATTTTGTGTGTGCAATAAATAATTAAATAAAATAAATAATAAATAAATAAACTTTACAGGTAAGTTGTTTATTCGTCAATGTGCAGTTTAAAACATTGACCCTTTAAGATTTAAGAGAAACTAGGTTCTATTTTGAAACTCTACCAATGTATTTTCTATAACAGTAATTGTTTTATCTTACCTTGTGTATCTATTTTTTTTTATTTCTAGAAGTCATCTTTATCAAATTTTCTTCTCTTCTATCCAATCAACGATTTTGAAACGATGTCCACAATAAGTAATAATTTCCAAATACATATTATAATTCACACATCAAAAATTTACTTGTAAAGCTAACGTAGTCTAATTGTAAACAAGTAAAGCAGGGCCAGATTACTAGTCTATTAAGTAAAGAGGCTGTATAGGGAACGGATATATAATCTGAGGCTCCAACCCAGTCATTGAATAGTCGTAGCTTTCCTTCGAAGCCTGTGTTGGCAATCCATACTTATTTTAGTAGGTTACTTATTTTGCGTTTAATTTAATAATAGTTAGATTTGGTTTTATTGACACAGAGGCTATTCGCAGTTGAGTTATATGTTGAGATTTTGATTCATTTTAATTCTAATAATAATTGTTTAATTTCTAATGAATGAAATGAACTAAATTATTTGCTTATGGATTCAGTTGATTTTAAATAGAATCTCTGAGAGTAAATAATTCTGGTGAATTTGTAATGTAAATAGGTATATCAATACTATTGAGTTGATGTGTAGGTATATTTGGTCACATTAGGTATTTTATTTTTATACTAACATTTAGGGCTGATTTTTCAATCCTTGGTTAAAACTTATTCATCGAATAACGTATTAAACTACCATTTCAAAAATGTATTCTAACTGTCCGTATATGACAGTTTACAGGTGACATTTTAAAATGTTCGTTTAATACTATATTGGGCGGATAAATTTTAACCAAGGATTGAAAAATCGGCGCTTAAAGTAAGTAAGTTTATAATATGTACTTATTTCAAATAAACTTATTTTAAAATCATAACATTTTTTTTATAACAAATAGACTTCTTTTAAACGTTTTATAATGTCATTATACATAACAATTATTTGATTATAAATATTATGGTGCATTTAGATCAAACGTACAAATACTCATTCTACCCCACTATGTCAAATTCTATTACAGATGTATTCGTTGTTCTTGGTGCGTTCGAAAGATTTATATGCAATGTCCCAATATACTGAACAACAGTGAATACGAGTTTTCGTTTACACTAAAAGATCACGAAAGAATGCTCTTGCTCTAGCTCTATGTTCGTTTGGTCTAAATGCACCCTTACGGTAACAAGTGTGTTTAAAATAAACCATGAGCACCCCATTGAATAGAAATGCTTGATCAATTAACATAATTCAAAAATTATTTTGAATAAGTTTTTTGAATCTTCATAGTACATAATTATATGGTGCTTGTTACCGTTATCAATACTGTATTTTTTAATAAAAAAATTATAAGTATAACAGTTAACATATGTTTTTGTAAGTGCATGTCAAATAAATGGTTTGTTACGATATTCTAAACTGCTGAATCAAGTTTGATGTATTTAGGTGTACCTACATATAGAATGGTACTTTTATTGGAGAAAAAATAAAACATCTTTAAACTAATTCAACTTTTATGAAACACAATTTTATCCGTATAGCCCTTTTAAATTTTCGTAGAAGAAATTACGTGCATAAGGTTTGTACACATTAGGTTACACATTCCAATCAACCTACAGCTACATTAAGATCATTTAACATTTGCTACATTAAGCTAGATCATCAAAAATTTCCTCGCAATTTGTGTACAAGCAATTACGTCCAAATTACAAAGTAATTTCACAAACAAAATAACATTGACTCTCCGATATTGCACCATTACAATTTAATTGTGACTTGAAAAAAACTTGGATGGGGCAAAAAGTAGTGACAGGTGTAAATATAGACCTCTCGCTCGCACTCACTGTAAGTGGTATGCATGCGTCCCTCTCTACCGGAAGATAAAAGTCGAATAAATTGTAACGGCCTGAATGTCGTAACTGACTTTTGTTCGCCAACGGTTCTTAAACTTTCGATTTGTGTTTGAATTTGTGTTGTTGGTTTGTTTGTTGATATCAAATTTTATGTTACAGTATAGATAACGTTGTTAAATAATTTTGAATACCCAAATTAAAGATTGTGAAATATTTCTAATAGTAAATCGTACTTGTTGTGGATTAAATTATTGTGTGTTACAAATAAAAAGATAAAAATATCGAAAACTAAACGCACTTGACAATTTTGTAGACAACTGTAATGCAGATAATTGTATATTTCATCACTCTATATGTTGTTTTTATTATTAAGTATGATTAAATTTTAGTACTTAATAGTATAACTGCCTAAAAATAGATAAAAAAACAAGCTACCGATTGATTTACACATCTTTGTAACATTTTATAGTCATGTCACTTGCAAAGCAATTAATAGTATTTAAATTATGTTATACGTAGAGTCGGGGGCTATCGCGTGATATCTGGATAAAACATAAACTATGTAAACCCGGATTATTTTCTACTATACCTTTCCTAACTCAAATCAGCAACATAAACATGAAAGGTTAACACAGGTTTTTTATGATTAATCCTACTAATATTATAAATGCGAAAGTTTGTGAGGATGTGTGTGTGTGTGTGTATGTGTGTGTGTGTGTTTGTTACTCTTTCACGCAGATACTACTGAACCGATTACAATGAAATTTAGCACACATATAGAGGGTAACTTGGATTAACACATAGGTTTTATCCCGGAAATCCCACGGGAACGGGAACTATGCGGGTTTTCCTTTGAAAACGCGGGCGAAGCCGCGGGCGGAAATCTAGTAGTTAATACATTAGTATACATTGGAACATAGAATTTTAGGAATTTGGTAATATCACTATCAAAGAGATTTATTTATCATTTATATTTATCAGCAGGCAATCAAACCACCTTACCAGCTATACTATGTTAACCAAAATACGTATCATAAAAAAATCGCTTAATAATATTATTAAGTTTAAACCATATATTTGAGAACCGCTGCCCGTAAAACAAAAGATCGCGGCGCACGCGCAGCTAGACTAGATTTCTAGATAAAAGGCTTATAACACACACATACAGATTTACAATCGTTATTATGTTATATACACCAGAACTGTAACATTTTTGGTATGCAATTATATTTTTAATTTGTATTTACTGTTAAATAATTTCTTCGTTATTTTGAAGTAATGTTCGTTTTATAAGATATAAACTATTCTTATGAATTATTTTGGAATGGGGTAAAACTCGTTTTTCGTAAACTTAAGTTCATAATTTTATTTATTTAATTTATTAATTTCATGCGATCATAGTTTTAATAAAAATGTTAATAAGAATTACAAAAACGTTGTCTCATTATTTTTAAATTATAACATCGTCAAAGGTATGTACTCTCTCTTAAAATATGTTATCCTTAGAGGTAAATTATGCTACATACAACCTTAGCACCTTTCTCGTATTTGGTAAAACTTCTTAAAAAAGCGAATGCTTATTTTTTTATCATAATTTGGTTACTCACAAGTTAATTGTACTAATTAGTAATTACACAGAATAAAATTTAACACATCTCACTTAATTAGCTCTTTTTCACAACTGTTTGTGTGGATGAAAATGCCTGTTGACAAGATCATCATCATCAGTCCATATACGTTCCCACTGCTGGGACACGGGCCTCCTATGAGGGTACAGGCCATAATCCACCACGCTGGCCAAGTGCGGGTTGGCGGATGACACATGTCGTCGAACTTTTGATTCTTCGACATGTCGGTTTCCTCACGATGTTTTCCTTCACCGTTCGAGCACACGTTGACAAGATGGTCATTGGAATTTTATGGCATTAATTTATTTATCGTACCTATAAGTTTAGATAGTATTAGAATGATACTTTAAGAACAAAAAAGAGTAAGTAGTAGTTCTGGTTTATAATCAAACACATTGAAACTTATTTTAGAGCAATTTATATGTTTTTAATAATGCCCATTTGATACTCTACTTGCCCGTGACCTTACTCGCTATAGAGTGTTCAAGACATAGATGAATTATAAAATAAGGAAAATAACACATTAAAACTGTTAAGTCTTTAATTTCTTAATGTGTAATTCTTGCATTAAATGAAACACTAGAAAATAATAATTCTTATTACTTAAAATGGAGTTATGTGTAGAAACCCGTTTAAAATTAAAAATCTGACCATTAGCCATTCCATATAAAACAAATCTACCTAGTCAGTGTTCTTTATGCATTGTATTCGCCCGAAAATTGTGAAATCAATTTATTCAATAATTGAAATATATGTAGTTATAAAAAAATGGTGATGCTAAAGATGTGAAAATCAGTTTTAGAAAATTGGAAATTCATAACGATTATGGATTATTTACATATTCTGATATATGTATAACATAGCAAGGTCTGCCAATATTCTAGCCACATTTATATTATTACACCTAGAAAAATGGTAAAGTGTGAAAATAAACATAATTTATGTGTCTTGACATACTAGGTAGGTACTGTCGTACTATCGTACTACACATTTTTCATGTTTCTTAAATTTTGGTTGTAGAGATAGACGCTTGCGTCTAAAGTGTAAGTTTAACTCAATATGATAATTATGCTTTTTATTTATTCAACTATTTTCCTTTTCACCTAAGATGATTCCTGTGACATATTGATTATTGACACGTGTAGAGATTGCCTTTACTGAAATCGTATGAACTGTTTCCGATAATCGATAATATTTTATATTGAAATGAAATCGATTTGAATAAAGGACCAAAATTAGTTATTTCGGCATTTCGCCAACAATTAACTAAGGAATCTTAGCATAAACAACAGCGACAAAAAGTGAACAATAACAATTAGTAATAATAACAGAATACCACGTAAATTATCAATATAAAAATGCAACTTGTATACAAAGCTGACGGACTCGTACAGACGATTGACGCGATTGACAAACGATTACAAGATGGGCGCCGATTATATGATTTTCCAACTCTATAATTTTTCAACGTTCCATTTCATGTACACGAATTGCGTAGGTATTATATTTTTGTGTTATTTTATTTTATTTTTCGTTATATTAAACTAAACAATACTGTTTTTGTTTTAGTAGCTTAAGATGTTTCATTTTTATATTTTTGGTAATAATGCCGCCTTAAAATAAAAATATTATGCATTAAAATTATTTTTGCTTTTTAAACATAAAATACGTAATTCAGAACACAATGAAGTGTCACAGGAATCATCATAGGTGAAAAGGACTATAATAATAATATGTAGGTCCTAAAGTATAAAATAAGATATTTTATTCTTAAGGATATAGTTAGTATTCAATCGGAATACTAAGTAGCCTCGATGTTTTTTTCAACCATAATTCGATTCGATATTTGTTTCGGAGCAATATAGTAACATATTAACATACTTACATTATATTAACAATTATTTATCATTAATTCTATAACCATAACGTTATTTAGTAAAAAGGCAAACTCTTCATTCAACGACTACTTATCGATGAAATAATAATACCTAATGAATAAATAATTCAAGTACTTTTATCGTGGAGAGTCCGACTAGCCGACTAGTGAGGGGAAGACGCCGCACAATTATCTTACTTCCGCTGCAGGACGCTAGGCATGTGCTGTGGTTATCGATAAAGTTTATTATTAACTTTCTTGTAAGGTGTTGTTAAGGTAATGTATTTTAACCAATATTAAGTACTGTATGTAATACTATTGTGTGTTAGTATGTAGGGTGTGTAAAACAATAACATTCATAAGAATTAGGCTAGATCGAATCAATCAAACTGGCTAGTAGTCTATAGTAACTAACCGCACCAAGTCCGTATACGTAACGTAAGTATAAGTAATAAATTACTAGGAATTTTGGTTAATGTAGTGAAATTTTGTTTTACTGATTATTGTGCTTTTTATTTATTAAACCAATTTTATACATAGGCGGACATAACAAAAAATACTTACAAATCCATACTAATATTATAAATGCGAAAGTAACTGTGTCTGTCCGTCTGTTACTCAATCACGCCTTAACTACTGAACCAATTTGCATGCAATTTGGTATAGAGATATTTTGATACCCGAGAAAGGACGTAGGCTACTTTTTACCCCGGGAAATAGGATAGGTTTTATCCCGGAAATCCCACGGGAACGGGAACTATGCGGGTTTTTCTTTGACTGCGCGGACGAAGCTGCGGGTGGAAAGCTAGTATTTCATACAAAAATATATCAAAATATATCTATACCAAATTTCATGCAAATTGGTTCAGTAGTTAAGGCGTGATTGAGTAACAGACAGACAGACAGAGTTACTTTCGCATTTATAATATTAGTATGGATACATACAAAAATTTTACATTCAAGAATGCATAAAATATTATTTTTATGAAAGAAAGAAAGATTAACATTTATTTCAGCACACACAAACACAAAAATTTTCATCTTTCTCATACTTAAATACTAAATATTTTCTAAACTTTATTTTATACTCATTCTATCCCAAACCTCCATTTTACATGAATTTCCACTCCAACTATCGATATCGATAAAGCAACTATCGACATACCACAGCACTAGCGTCTGCGCAGGCGGCGGAGCGAAACGAAGAAAGCACACCCGTCGTAACGGCCAACACCCGAAGAAATTATTCTCTATTCCTACTTTACTCATTTCTATTTTACTTTTTATTACGAAAATTTCATATTTATATGAACATTTTACTTTTTATGAAAAAACTCAGTTATACCCAAGTCAATTGGTAGGTACAAACAAGTTTTTTTTAAATGCTTTATATGGTTTTTTTATTATTATTGTAGACTAGCTGTTGCCCCGGCTCCGTCCGGCTTAGTGCAGTTTTTATGTATTGATAGGGTTTCAGTTTTATTAACAGTTTATTAAATTCAAATCATCTAAATTAACTACAGATAAGTAAGGATCTATCAATTTTTTATTAGTTTAGTCTTTCTCGAGATATCGGGAGTGTATTTATACTTATAGCACTATTATTATATACATCAAGCTTATTTATAAATTTTACATAAGAGAAATATGTATTGAACTTAACAATTGAACCCCAAAAACAGTAAGTACTCATTAAAAACAAAATACAATAACATAAATTAAAGCAGCATAAAACAAAGAATTTCCTAAAATCACTGTTCATACGCAGCTATCAAAAACATAAAACATAAATTAAACTACTAACGTCATCAACATATTTTTCCACACTTGTGCCATACTTTTTAAAGTATAATAATAAAAATCTCCACTAGTTATAAATCCTCTGTATATCTTCGCAAGGCGGTAACGTACATGTAATTACATACGTGTTAGAGAGAGACAGCCTTATGTGCGCACGCGCCGGCACACATGCACACACACGCACGACGGAAGTTGATACACGCTTGACATTGTGTGATGAAATCTCTTTAATAGATGTATGGGTTGCTATCTCTGTAGTAAGGATGGAAATAATATTTAATTTAAGAAGTAGAGTAGCTATATTATAGTAAACTAGCGGTCCGCCCCGGCTTCGCCCGTGGTACATATTTACGTTTTCTCTACATAAGAACCATCCTCCTACTTCAAGGAATATAATGAAAAAAGAATTATCGAAATCGGTCCACCCGTTCACGCGTTATGCCAAGACCAAGGAAAACGGGTTAAATTTTTATATGAGAGAGAACATTGATTAGAAGGAACAAATATGGCAGTAAATTGTTTAATAATATGTATTTATTATCTCTAATGTTTTTAAATTGCATTGCTCTACATTATATTACCTAATATTGTACTCATGCATCGACAACTCTGTTATCGATGTACTCATGTTATGGAAAACGTGGCGTAGGTTTTTAGAGACATCAAATATTTTACAATTGTTTTAACAATAAATATAAATCAATACTTAAGTGCTTACTATAAAGCTCAAAACAAGACGTTTGCTCAAAATTTTTTTCATTAGAATGTCTCTACTAAGTAACATAGGCATTATTATCGTCAACCCGAGCAAAGCTGGGGTAAGCGACTATTATATAAAATGTACTATAGGTATATTCCGTACATTATGGATACTGAATTATATATTAGATATATTGAATAAAAACTAATATGAGGGTCTTTCAAAGAAAAACTTTTTTATCTTCATCTGTCAGTCTGTATGTTTTTACACGCATTATGCAAAAACTACGGCGTAGAAAGAAATGCAGTTATCAAATATTCATTAAAACTTATCATTAAATATATGAACCCTTATAGGCATTTGATTAGTACTATAATCCAGTCGAAGCCGCGGAGCAAAACTAGTCTTTACTGCAATAAAAATAATAATTTATCTAATACTAATTTTTAAGTAGAATATATCTAAAAAAGGCTGCACAAGTCACAACCTCTTATAAGTAACCATACTTTAAAAATAAAAAACGATTTGAACTTACAAAAAATACATTCAAAGTAACTTTTAAACTAATGGAATAAATTTACATTTTTTTTAATTATAAATTGAGAATGTAAAGTAGGTAATTATATTTTTTATAAGACGTAACTATATGAGTTATTTTTTTCAAATTGAGGTAGGATTATTTTTGTAGCAATCTTGAATCTGCATATTTGAAAGAGGCATTATAATTTCCAAAAATATATCTTTTATCACTTGTTTTGAAATAAATAAAAAACACTGTTAAATTTTCTCTACATACAATATTAAAGACATAATATACTTGTGTATCTTATGTCTTTAATTCAACTCGTACCTACAATAATTCTAAGATTAGGTACTAGTTTTAAGATATTTCACCCGTCCGATTAGGGCCCTTCTGGCCTCCTCCACTCAAGCGACAGCCCAAGCCGAGGTTCGAGATCCCCGTCAAGGGGGGACGCCCTTGTGCATGTCGCTACCAGGGTGAACTTTCAGTTCACCCCTGCGTCCGCGTTAAAATGTAGAAACCCTTCTGGCTAACATTGAGAGACACCACACAAAAAAAAATAAGATATTTCAACACTTTTTTAATGCTTTAGCTTTCTCATAAGAATATATAACTAAAAACATATACAATCTAATAGACAGAGATGTTACTTTTTAGTTACTCATGAATTTTATTATTCGCTGGTCTAAAAATAATCATACTGTGAATATTTACTTACCCAATTTTTAGCCGATAGTCCGAGATAGTCCAAAAAACTGACTTTCTTTATTCTTAAATACGCTAAATGAAAAGTGGCAAAACAACGTACGCTACGACTTCAGATAATTCTTCTTTAAATTGGAAACAGCATTGGAAATTTTTGCTTTAAGGGTGCGTATAAAGCAAAATTACCAATCTTCTATTAGATGATACGTGTAATATTCAAGACCAAATCTAAAAAATTAAATATATATCAAACTAGATGATATGTTCAACGATTCTGTTTAATCAAAAACATAAAATATTAAAATTGACTCGATAAAAAAAAATCACCAAGTTAGCTCTAATTTTCACACTTTTACGTTTTCTACTTGACATGGTAATACTTATTATGATTTTTTTTTCATAAACAATTATATTAAAACATTTGCAAGATATTTGTCAGAGCATTTTGTGTAATTACTTTTAGTTTTGGTTTTATCTGCGATAAACCACTTTTGGCGCTCTTTTTTTCTCGAGATAAACGTTTGGTTTTGTCACGATAAAAGTGGTTGTAGTCCATGTCAAGTAGAAAACGTAAAAGTGTGAAAATTAGAGCTAACTTGGTGATTTTTTTTTATCGAGTCAATTTTAATACTTATTTTATGTTTTTGATTGAACAGAATCGTTGAACATATCATCTAGTTTGATATATATATATTTTATTTTTTAGATTTGGTCTTGAATATTACACGTATCATCTAATAGAAGATTGGTAATTTTGCTTTATACGCACCCTTAACTGAAAAAAGCGCAGTTTCCTGAGTGGCATCTCTATCCAGTATACCTACCTAGTACCTACTACACATTGCTTTTTATTATTAAAATTAACAATCAATTTTTTTTTTATTTCTTCTATTTAGAAAATAAAGATTTTAACGGATTTTAAACGCGATTTATTCATAATAATACTATCCCGACGTCCAATACTTTGCAGGGAGCGTGGTCCCGGGGAGACAGACAAGAAATATTATTTCTTCCATGTTTAATTTTGGCTCTTTGAATTAAATGTCATTCCTTTGTAGTTCACCTGCGGGCGTCATGGTTCGATTCCCGGGGGAAGTTACTGACCAGTGTCAAGGACCAAGGGTCTAAGAGCGTATACGCACTATGCGGGTAGCCGCATTGCGGGTAGCCGTCCGGCTGACCGCAAGCACAATTATGTACGTAATATTCATTTCTATGCGCACTGCGATGCGGCTACCGCAGACCGCACAGTGCGCATAGAAATGAATATTACGTACATAATTGTGCTTGCGGTCAGCCGGACGGCTACCCGCAATGCGGCTACCCGCATAGTGCGTATACGCTCTAAGAGGTCACAGGTTCGATTCTAATAAAACACAAACGTAATAATTAATTTTATTTAAGAATACTTATTCTAGAAGTTCTTTAGAACTGTCGTTATATATACAGGGTGTCCCACTATTGGTATACTAAGCGCGAAGGAACTTGTAGTTTTGCATGCACTGATCACGTAAAAAATACTTTTAAAAAAAATTACGTCCAAAATTTTTTGCTAAATTTTTCCTGAAAATCCATGTTTTCTTCTCTAGCTTCGCGTAGCCGGCATATACCGCTTCTCTAATATGAGCATTTTATCTATGAAAACATAATCTTAAACGATAGCTCACGTGCTGGTGGCAAAGTTGGGCGGCTCGCTTGTTATGGGTGTACACATAGAGTTTTAAGAATTCATCTATTTGAAAAAAAAATGCGTCTGGAATTTTTTAATTATTTTTTACGTACTCAGCGTATGCAAAACTATAACCTCCTTTGAGCTTAGTATACCAACAGTGGGACACCCTGTATAGATATTAGTCTATACAGGAGATTTTCTACAGAGGAGAGCCGACAAGAATCTTTGTGGTTGCTCTTTAAAATCATTTTTTATTTTTTTTATATTATTATAAAACGTCTCAGTAAATTTACAAATATAACACTAGCCACTCGTCCTGGCTATTCCCATTTTGCCTCTGGTATAAAAACGCACATAAAATATATCCGTGTGGCACTCGAAATAATGAACCATATGAATTGCATATAAAATCACTACATAGAACTCAAAAAGTTTTCTATGTCGCTATGTCCCTATGTGACTATGTGTATGCTTGAATCTTTAACACTACGCAACCGTTTTTGATTCATTTTTTTAATAGATAAGAGTAATTCAAGAGGAAGGTTTTAATATATTACGATTTACTAGCTGCGCTCCGCGGTTTCACCCGCGTGGCTCCGCTCCTGTTGGTCTTAGCGTGATGATATATATAGCCTATAGCCTTCCTCGATGAATGGACTATCTAACACCGAAAGAATTTTTCAAATCGGACCAGTAGTTCCTGAGATTAGCGCGTTCAAACAAACAAACAAACAAACTCTTCAGCTTTATAATATGTATTAGTATGTATTAGTATAAGATAGATAGATAGATAGATATAGATAGATATATAGATTCTAGACAAAGCGGCGAAGCCGTGGGCGGAAAGCTAGTACCGAATATATATCTAGTATATAGATTTATTTCCGTTAATTATGTATTTAATATTAACAAGTAAGTAGTAATCGTTATTTTGGCTAAAAACTGCTCCTGTGGGAACTTCTTATTTTCACTAACAGGGAGGTAAGTGAAGCGTGACAACAGCAGGTGGCGAGGGGGTGGAAGATGGTAACAATACCAAGGTCAACGAACATTCCAGAACAAGTGAGAATTTAACGGGTTTAAAACGTGATTATGACGAGAACTACAATTACCTAAGTTTGTATGAAACTTTATCAGTTTTACATTAATTTGACGCCTACATATTTGGCATGTGAATTGGGTAAGCTTGTAAGTTGTACCTGCATTCAGTATGATATTCTTCTTATCCTATTGCCTATAAAAATGACATTCTTTTCGTAGAATAAATTATTTAGAGTTCTACACAACATTGTGTGAAGCAACTTGCCCGATTATAACACACTTTTTTTACCTTCACCAATAACATGTCCCGACTCGGATTTGACTCTTCTCTGTAGAAACTGCTTTCCGAACGGATAATCATCATCACTACATAGTATAAAACAAAGTCGCTTTCCCTGTCCCTATGTCCCTATGTCCCTTTGTACGCTTAAATCTTTGAAACTACGCAACGGATTTTGATACGGTTTTTTTTAATAGATAGAGTGATTCAAGAGGAAGGTTTATATGTATAATAACATCCATTAAATAGTGGAGAAGTACTGTTATTTTTGAGATTTCTAATGTGATGTCGTAAAAAATTACATTTTCTCCGCTTACATTGCAAACGCAGGCTAAACCCTACGAGTTTTATCAAAATAATGTACTAAGTATTATACACATTGAAAAGATCTACAGAAAAGTCCGCGATGGTATATGTCTATCTCTTATGGATAACCCACAATAACTTTTTTTTGTCATTTACTTTTTACGACAAATAATGGCAAATTTTCGATGCGATTTTAACCAATACAGCATTAATCCTTAACAAATTAAATACCTTGAATACATTGTTCATTTAATATAGATCTATATGGCCCTTTACACCGTATGATTTAAGTGAATATTTTCGAAGATATTACAGATTTAAAAATTGCGGGACGTAGCGTTTGCGGCGGTACCGGCCGGCCACCCGGCTATCTATTTTATACCCGTGCGAAGCCGGAGCGGGTCGCTATGTTTTTATATACAACGTTCACAGTTTTTCTGTAGTGTATTTAGTATCAGCATTGCACCCGTGCGAAGCCGGGGCGGGTCGCTAGTAAATGATAAAAGACTTCTGACCATTCAAAAATGCTTCTAGAAGAAGTCTTAATTAATAAATAAACGTTCGAGTTTCAGTTTATTAGCTTTTTTGTACGTTTTACATTCATAAAGTATTGTACTTCGCTGCTCCATTTCCCGGCTTAAGTTTCTAAAAGTGTCAAGTATTATTACTATTATTTAAGTGGATATACCAAGCCACAGATAAACTACGGCAACGAAAAGCATACAAGATACAAGTGTGTTGACCCGGCCGCACGTGCCGTTTATTTATCAATTACGAGCATATTTGAACTTCGCGCTCTGCCGGCCAACTGTGGCCGGGCGGTGCGATGCCGCTATGTACAGTTGGCGGAGTAAACTAAGTTAAAGTTAATGGAGGACGTGATTTATTTGTTTTTAAGCACCTATGTGAGTCAGAAACATGACAAAACTAAATATAAAATATGGTCAATATTTACTCAGTAGAATTGTAGAATTTTGAATTACTCAGTAGAATTTTGAAATCGGTAGAATAGTTTTTGAGTTAAATCGTATAAAATTATCAAACATTCCTTTCTTTACAATGTATTATTAGTAAGTACTAAGTAGATACATAGAGATAATAAAAAAACAGACAATAAACAAAACTTTTTAACATTTTAAAAAGGAGCTTTTCTTTGGGGATATTTACTAGGAGGTCCCATCAATTTTTGTCTTTATGAAATTGTGTGTAACTACGAAATCAATATATTTTCATTTTTTATTTTTCATTTTCAGTTTCTTTTCAAATTACAATAAAAATACTTTCTAAAATTTCAACCTTTCATAATACCTACATTGCTTAGTAATTAATAATTATGTAGCATACATAGGAATTTAATTATCATTTTATTTGCATTTACTAAGCCATTCTTTAAACTATAATAATTATTTTTGATCATTAGCTCAACTCAATCATCTAAAATCTCTGTGGAAAATTTTTGTAAGTTTAAATATTTCATTATTACTTGAAAGTTGAAACACTCATGCAGCTGAGTGTACTTAACTCAGCGCACAAGTAAGGCACACTTAGTTATTTTTTCTCTCCACAATTACATATGTATGTACATATTATATGTATATACTTGTATGTGTGTGTGTTCACCGTTAGCAGCGTAGATTGTGGACTTTCTGATTAAGGATTGTATTCTTGGCTTCCCTTATTAAGTAATTACTTGGACTTAATTCTAAGTTAGGTATAAGTTACTTTGTGTGAATGAAATACATAAATTGTATCTAGAGAGTATCTGTGTTTTATTTCTAGTTTTAAATACCTTTATCAATTAATTGGATACCTACCTATTTTTAGACCACGATTGGTCCATGGCATCATATAAAATTGCTGAAATAAATCGAGATTGGAAGTAAGCTTCGGTAGTTTACCTACAGCCGATGCCACGAAACAATAATGTAGCTTTTTATTAGTTATAACTTTTCAACATAAATATTTTAAAAAAAAATTGAAAAAATAAAAGTACGTTCAACTTAAAAATAGAGTAGGTACCTACCAATTAAGCTAATCCTCTGCTTCGTCTTTTTGGTCAGCTAGGCAATCTATTTATATAAATTTTCATGTTAGGTTATGTTGAACGATTGATTTATTTGAGTTTTGAACAATGGATTTTTGGGAATAGGTTAGCTAATAGGTCGTATGCAATTTTTATAAGGGTTTAATATAAGGATATCCACCTTTAAAGTTACTAGAAGTATGTAAGTATATCGATACCTCTGGGCTCAAAGGGCGTTAAGCACATTGAGGGGCAAATGGAGTTAATAATACCACCGTATTCAGTTTTTAATTCTCTCTGAAAAGTAGCTGTTTTAAAAGTGAAACTTTTATTACATCTGCATCGTCTCAAACTTTTTGGTCTGTGTAGCGCATGTCGCGTGACGGTCGAACCGTACGATAATTATCGTACAAATACGATAATTTTGTGCCTAAGTTTCACTTTTACCGTGGTTTCATAAAACCACACAACATTTTTTTGTGCTATACGCCCTTTGAGCCCAGAGGTAGATATCGATATACATAGGTACTTCTAGATATCGATATAGGTATTGTATACGGCAAAGCAAGGTTTTCCGGGACAGCTAAATAAGTAGGTATAAGTAAATAATATAGATTTATTGACAGTCATGGAAGCTTCTAGCATCATAATCATGCGATATCATCAGAAATCGTTGATGCGTACATAAATATTACCGGTTAGCTAATGTTCCACTGTCTTGCCTATTAAATGGTTTTATTATGTATTAGCAGGTTCTAAAATTCAGGAAGTAAAATATAAAAGTATCAATAATTTAAAAATGATCACAAAATATATTCAATACGGTGTAAAATGTAAGTATAATCATGGACCCAATAAATATCTTATTTGTCCATGGTATAATTTGTATACGTAGTAGATATATTATTATTAGTCTGTGGTATAATATAATTACCTACAAGTGTAAAGAAAGCTTTTGTAGAGCTAGATTAAAGATATTGAATACAACAAAAATATCCTAGTAAAGCAAAACCTACAAGATTTACAAAATTTTTAATTTTTATTTTGACCAAAATCTAATAATTACTATCATCAGAGACTAATAATAATATATATGTCGTGGCCATATCGTAAATTTGCTCATTTCATGATATGATTGGCCATTTCACGAAATGGTCGCATTTCGTGAAATGGCCAATTTCGTTTGGCCACATCATGATGTGGCTTGAGCAGATCAATGATAAGAAATCGTTTCACGATATGGCCAACTAAACGCGCGGTTTTTTCATGAAATGATCAAAATTATTTGATCATATCGTAAAATAGTTACATTAATCATTGATAGAGGCGCTGCAAGCTCTGTGTGATAAGATGGCGGCTGCTGGCGAAAATTTAATTATTCGCAGTTAAAAACTTCATAATTCGTTCAATAACAATATGAAGAAAGTCATAGCAAAGAATTTACGACGGTTCGAGTACTATGGAAAATGTGGATATCTTATATGTATTGAAGAAAAAATGCGTCTTAAATAAAATAATTTAAGACGCATTTTTTCTTTTAGGATATATATTTATATATCCTGCTATAGTATTATAATTGTTTGTTTTTTAAAAAGCGATCCGCTTCTGGCACTCGCCGGCCGCTGCCGCGGCACGCTCGTTTTGCTCGCTCGGCTCGTGCGTTGTTTATCAAAGTCTAGCCTAACCTAACCTAACTGTTTTTTATTGCAAAAACGATTCGCTTCTGGCATTCGCCGGCCGCTGCCGCGGCATTAACATAAATGACATTAAACAAGTTTTTAGAATATTCTGATTTTTTTTAATATTTTATGGACTCTTTATATTTTATACGATCTGGCCAAATGTGGATGGCCAAATCGTGAAACGTTGACGATTTAACGATCTGATCAAACTATGTTGGCCATTTCATGAAATGCGACCATTTCGTGAAATGATCGATCATATCATGAAATGAGCAAATCTACGATATGGCCACGACATATATACTACGTCTATCATGGGATTCGTTAATTTATACACTAAAGCGACATCTGTTATTCAAACATTAATTAGCACCATCGTACAAAGGTATCATGTAGTTTTGAGGGAATTCTCTAGATGGCGCTGTAATAAATAATAGCAGTTAGTTTATTGGTTTATCACTAGATGCCGCTGTAGTAAATAATAGCAGATAGTTTATTGGTCTATCACTAGATGGCGTTGTAATAAAATATTAGCTGTTAGGTTTCTAAAGACTGTCACTAGATGGCGCTATAATAAAATTTTAACATGCGTTTCTGAAGATTATCACTAGATGGCGCTGTAATAAAATAGCAGTTCAATTACTTGACCATCACTAGATGGCGCTGTAGTAAAAATATTAGCTGTAAGGTTTTTATAGACTATCACTAGATGGCGCTCAAAATATTTTAACATATCGACGCCCCCCGCGAATAATCCGGTAATCGTAAAAGTGAAAATGTTCAGGAAAAATAAAAAACCATTTTTCCTTAATAACTCCATTAAACAACAAGTATCAGAGACTTTTAATATCGCATATGGAAGCTAATTTTTTCAGCTATCTGGTTATTTCAACAAAATTTAAGTAGTCCCAAGGGCTTCGTTATAATTTAGCTGGATGCATTTTACTATACTAGTGAAGGTCAAGCTCTGGTCAGTAATGTCACTTACGATATTGTTCGTGTAAATTTATATTTTCGACGGCAACAGTAATATCTTGTTGCGCTAATATTCGTGTTATTTGTTTTGTATACTGAACATTTGTAATAATCTATTATTTGATTATTCGATTGTTTAACAGTAACGTACATTTTATTGTTATAACTATTACTGTTTATTCGAATAGTTTACTTAAGTATTATTTGATGATTATTAAAGTATATTTTATGAAATACAGGACATTTTAGTAAATGAAACAACTTTGGATTGTTTCACAAAACACAATAGTTATTATTATTATAAAAAATAGACACTGCACTGAAGACACGACTATTACACATGGTTACATAATCATGAAAATTATACTATGGTCCTATTACAGTTAAAAATTTAATCAGAATCCTCATCAGAACCTCACTGCAGAATGCGAATCCACCGTGACCAGTCAGTACTTGGATGGTGTGGTGTGTGATGTCTTTTTCCCGACTACCTTCTATGCAGCAGCAGCGCTTGGGAAAAAGAGCTTCGTGACTCCGGTCGTTCCTCCTACATCGTATCTCCTATAGTCAGGGGATGAGGGGAACTCAGGGTAACCGCCTGGAGCGCCGATCTGGAGTCAATAAGGACACCGACCTTTGCCGCTCCACTCTTGCAGGCTATGTCTACTGCTCTTTTGAGTGCTAGGAGCTCAGTCTGATAGATAGGTACAATACGGTGGCAACGCAAGCTTAATGGCCTTTGTCTCGGCATATCCTTTCCATACGGAAAAGGCGGCTCCGACTCGACCCTCAATCTTGCTGCCGTCCATATAGACCCTGTGGACGTGGCTGTTAACCACGTCAGCATAGGTGTCCTCATTTATCAAGCCGAGCCCCAGCTCTACCTGCTCTGCCGAATGTGGGTCCTCAATCGCAAGAGCCATTCGTTCCACCTCCCTGTCCCTCAACACCGCCGGGTGCGACACACCCCTCTTGATCTCATAAAGCCTCGAAGCTTCGAGTATCCTGAGGTCAAGAGGGAGAATCCCAGCCAACAGCATCGCAGAGTTCAGGGAGACAGTCCGATATGCTCTGCAGATCTTCTGGGCAAAACCCCGTTGAACGGTGTTAAGCCTCTTTTGGACCCCCATCTTTTCCGTAGTGGGTGCCCACGCTGCTGATGCACACAAGATAGTCGGTTCTATAACTGCGATATATATAGTCTTAACTACTTGGGGGTTAAGCCCCCAATTTACTCTAGCTGCTCTTGCTAATAGCTTATAACGGGCGATTGCCTTTTTGCAAACGCTCCCGACGTTTCGGTCAATGTCAGGCCGCCATCAATAGTAAGGCCCAGTATCTTAATACTTTCGAAATATTGGATGTCCACACTCCCCATTACAAGTCGTGGCATGTCAAATTTTAATTTTCGTGTCGAGAGCAGGGCACATGTCTTGTGCGGTGCGAATTTTTGTTTATTTCTGACACCCCATTCGTCAATTTTCCTCAATGTGCAGTTTGTCTTCGTCTCTACTTCTAAAGCAGTATCTCCATCAAACACTAGCACAATGTCGTCGGCAAATGCCTGACAAAACACATCCATCTCCTCTAACATCCACAGCACAGGATCCAGCAAGAGGTCCCACAGGAGCGGCCCACCTATGGAACCCTGCACGCACCCCTTGTTGGTCTCTCTACTCACTTCACACCCGCAGGTATGCGGGGGACAAGAGGTGTGAAAGTTAGGTAACTTTCACACCTCTTCCACTCAGGTATCTGCTGATCACCCGCCTTACGTTCCCCGGACACCCAACTTCGGCCAACCGCACCTTTATGACTGGCCACCAGGCGCTGTCGAAGGCTCCCTTTATGTCCAGAAATACCACAACAGAAATCTTCTTCTCCTCCCTTTTATTTCTGATGTGGCCCACCAGTCTATAGAGGGCGTTCTCGGTGCTCCTCTGTGGCATGAAGCCATACTGATGGGGGCTTATTGTGGGTAGCAGGTAGAACCTGAGTCGGACGACCAGCATCTAATGAAGATGAAGATGAAGGTTTCGATGTGGTCTATTCTGATGCCTGTCTCGTTTATCTATCAAACTTTCATCTCTTTTAATTTTTCTAAGGCCGTATAAATCATTTGCTCAGTAATAGAAAGTGTTTAAAAAAATACCTTGCATACTTGCACTCCATAATGAATGTATCTGGAAATCGATTTCTTAATAAAACCCCGAATAAGCCTGTACTAGCACTTACTTAAATAATGTAGAAAACTATTTACCTGAATAATATCGTAACAATGTTTACTGTCGAAGCATATTGATATTATTTTTCGTAAAGATCTAAAACCATATTATTCGTTTAAAATACATTTTAATGTTATTTTATGGAATATACGCGTAATTTTTCATATCTTCGTAAATAAAGATAGAAAAATTCTGAAAAAAATTTACATGGTGTATTTTAACTTCTAGATGCCGAAAAACGCATAACATGAAAAACCCCGTAATAGGTCATTACCGGATTATTCGCGGGGGGCGTCGATATTTATCTTAAGGAGCGTTTTCAAAAAAAAGTGTACCATGGCTGAATTTATGGATAAATTTTAAATGTTGCATTTTTAATAAAATTTTGATTTAGAAATTTTAAATATACATCATAGTAAGTGAAATTATATTTAACTGCTTGCAGATTAATTTGTTTTACGAGAAATCATCAAAATAAATTAGGACTGTGAAAAAAAGTGTCAGTTTTGCGACAGTCATTAATGCTCATGTAACTATTAACTACGAAGAAAGACGCAAAATATTTTGATTGTGTTACGAAGATTATAACATACATTATTTAAAAAATAGAAAATTGAAGTCGACAAATTAATAAAATTCCTATTAAACTAGCTTTAAGTTCTGTTTTGCCACAGCTGATGCCAAAGTAGCCGTTACTTTTACGATACTTAATACATTTCGATTAAAATCGGCAAAGTGATTATTTTATTTCGGAACAGTTAAACCATTTTCAATATTGAAATCAAATTATTTGTGTCCCTTATATTAAAAAAATGTAAAAACTAAAATTTTTCTTGTCGCAAAACGGGGGACTGTCGCAAAACCGATAGACCATTTTCTATAAGGCTAGGTATATATTGAATCCAATTAACATGGTTAAAATAAAACCGAGAATACGTTTACAAAAATTTTATTTTAGTCTCATAAAAAAATACACCAACACACAGTTTGACACAGTATCAATTTTAGGGTAAAACTCAGAGTTACACTACCTACACCTTTTAACTTTCCATACATGTATCACATATTATGTATTCAGGGTATACCTGCTGACCAACGCATTCATTGCAATACCATTTTTTGCAAATTATACATGTCCTTTTTGGTCCCGAGATTAGTGAAACCTAAAAATATGAAAAAATTATAAAAATTATGAAGAATATTACAATGACAATCTAGACTTGGCTTTATGCTGCAGTTTTGCGACTTTTCTTGTCAGGTCACGAAGCAAAATGTTGCAAAACTGACGTGACGTTTTCTTTTCAGTTTTTAGTCAAAATTATATTCTGACGAAAAAATGTGCCTACACTGATTATCAAATGTAAATAACGGTTAATGAATATATTGCTCATCTTCTGAAAGTATTTAAACGATGTTTACTTACCTGTATCAAGTAATAATATGTCTCAAACCAGACAGTAGAAATTGCAACGGCCGTTGCACTCACAAAACACGTCTGTTTTACTCGAACTGTATTTGAAAATAAGATTTTTTAAATTGGCGGACGGTGAAAGTAAACGATAATTTTGCCATTTATAAAATTCAAATAGTAATCTAAAATTTGTAAGTGGCATTATTAGCCGTGATAAACCCGACATGTCCGGTCGGTACCACTTTTTAAGATATTTTTGGAAATCAAATTGCTTTTAAACGATTATAAGGCCTTAATTATGAACTACATGCGACGATTCGCAAATAAATGTACTTTTAGACGACACTAAAACTTATGGTACCTTGGTATAAAACTTTTTAGAATCGCTTCTCTAACATCGAAGAACTTGGATGGGGACACTCCAAAAACTGACACTTTAGTTTTAAAAATGATTATTTAAAAAATAGTACGCAATGTTTCCGTGAATTAATTGTTTGCATTTATCAAATTATGATGTATTTAATACTTTTCAAGCATTAAAATAATTAGCCATCATATAAATTTTACTTGTTATTCGACTTGAAACACAGGGGACAGGCCGAAAGTGAGGGGTACACTTTTTTTTGAAAACGCTCATCTGTTATTTTAACAGCTAAGATTCAGAAGGTAAAAGTATTCTAGAAAGAATATGATGAGGACGCATTGGTTAAAAGAAACCCTAAATTACCATGCTATGAAGCCTTTTGGAGTCAAGGCCGTTGACCGAATATTGATTATTATGGTTCAGCAGTTGCAGAGTCAACGCCTTGCAAACAAATACCTAAGTTAAATTTAAAAACTAAGTATTTTATAATTGGTCAATACAAAGATAAAAAGAAGGCTTCAAATCTCGAATTGAAAATCTCTCTATTGTGAATTTCCTTTAAAATATGAGCGAATATGAAATTTATTACTCCATTATTATGAAACAGGTTAGAAGGTAATAAAACAACAAAATTACATTATATACAATTAAGTTTATTTCATTTTTTTTTCCAAAATAACAAAGAATTCTTAATTAATCTAAAGGTTTTTAACCGAAAATATCCAATTTCATTGTAAACTGCGTTCCTACTTAAAATAAAGACAATTATTTCATTTCTGTATCCTTTGAAAATCGTTGTGTTCATCGGATTGATGAAGATATTTCATGGCAGGATTTTTCGTACCTCAAGAATAAAAAACACTGAAATAGGTACCTAAGACATAGAAAAATATAATTTCAATAGAAGGACAAAACTTTCTTTGATTTGAAGAAAATTAATTGTAGAATAAATACTTTGAATAACATTTGGTGATTATCATATTATTATGGCCTACAATTTTCCAAAATGGTAATATATTTATAATAAAATCTAATAGTCTATGTCAACGCTATTTGTGACACTAAAAATATTGAATACATTTTATAGGTATTTATTATATTATTTTAGAAGTAGTTTACAATGAAATTGAATTATTTTAACATAATAATAATATGACTAGATAAAAATGTGTTTACCGTAAACATAGAGATATTATATTAAATTTATGCAAAATACTGCCAGTTTTTATTAAGAGACTGTATTAGTGTATTGTAAGGGTTAATGAAAAAACCTTTTAATTCTTTAAGTTAAAAAAAAATATTTTATCTGTCAAATTCAGAAACTAATTTGAGCATTGAGCATGAATACTGGCAGTATTAAATACGCGGCAAAATAAAAACAGTTCTCATAGATTACAGACTAGGGTATAAATATTTAGACTTTAGAGATTCTTTTAAAACCAACAAATTATATTATTTGTCAGAATTCTTCACTTTAAAATCTTTATCGTACTTTGGTCCGATACATACAGACGTGATGTCCAAACATTTTTATTAATTTATATTTAGTTACAATAAAAAAAACGTTTTCGGTATTGTCATTTCCAAAATCTGCATAGGTATTATGCAATTAGGTATGTTAATTATAGTTCAAATGATATTAAATTATTTAACAGTTAATATCCAAAATTAATTAATAATAATAGTATTTTAATTTTAATTTGTGTTAAATTAAAATAAAAAACATAACTACGTTCTACAATATAGGCAAAACTTTTTTTTTTATTAAAATTTCGCGCCAATATTTTTTTAACTCTGGCAACTCTCATTGGACACCACGTTGTCCTTTCACAAAACAGTTACTCATAAGATATTATATTATAGTGGAACATTTCTTAAATATAAAGTCATAAATATTTTATCTTCAACAATAAAATTAGATTTTTAATGTTTCATTAATTTACTTATAAATGAATGCTTTTTCAAGAGTTGCCTAAAATATTTTTGTTTATAAAAATATTGCAGGCATTATTCATTTTAAATTATAACTCAAAATATTTTTCTGCAATTTGTTGAAACAATTTTGATAAAATAAAATGTTGGTTAACTTGATAAAATATTTATTTTCATTACAGTTGTTATAAGTTAGATAATATTTAATTCATTTACGAGTAAAATCAATGAAAATTAAAAGGTATTTCAAACATAGGCCTCGTGTCACTTAAAATAAATATCACGATGTTTATTAATTTGACATTATGTATTTTCATAATCTGTCGTGACATAAAAATGCAAAGTTTACCAACCTTGCTGATCGATTGATGTTATTTTTTACAATTTTAATACCAATTCAAATATAATTATAGTTTGATAAATAAGTAGTTTTTTTCAAATTGCATGCTATCGAAATTTCACGTTAAATTCAGAATATAAATCTTGCTCTTTATTTATTGTATTTTTAAATTTGATAGATATATTTATTATCATTGGTATAATTATTTACCAATACAATACTTTAGATTTCCAATGAATTTAAACACTGGACAGATAATAAATATTTTAAACATTTAGAAACATCTACAGCCATAAGAATCACAGGGAACAGATTATCAATACATACGAATTCTGACGTAAATTTATTATGACGCATTTGAAATTGGAATTGGGAGAAAATTTAAATTTGAAAAATTATTTCGAGAAGGTTCTTGAAATACGCCCCAATAAAGAATACAATCAACTTATTGCTTCACATCTCACTCACACGTATTCCTTCTTCACTCACACACGTACTAAATAACCAATATTTTAATTGTATCCTTTATTGGCTCAATTATAAATATGTATTAGCAATTAAGAATTACCAGATATTTGCACTTACAATAAAAAAGAAGATATAAAAAGAATTAGAGAATTAATATTATTCGATTCTTATAAGTACAATTATTAATTTTATAATATACCAAATTGAATGTCTACTTTCGAATATTAATAGGTAATTATACTGGCATTATTGGAAGAAGTATTATTAACACTGAATTCGGTTTACAGATTATATTATTATCGTGGGATCGTTGAAAAACAGAAAAAATTTGTCCTTCCTCAATCATTCGACACTATACAATTTAGAACATTTTATACGCTATACTCAAGTATAGAAAATCAATTAGACTGAATATGTCCTTAATAATAATTTAATTTGACTAGCATTGAAAAAGTAAAAAAGCGGAGAAGTCTTCAAGTCGTCTCTATATTATGTGCATGTGTAAGTATGAAAAACTGTTTTAATTTGAGTTTAAGTGTAAAATGTTCTTAATTCATGAGAAAATAACGTAGTATTTTATTCCCTTTATTATATTCGTAGTAACCAACGATCCCACGACTACTAAAAATTAAAATTAACCTACGTACCTAATCAAAACATGCATTCAATGCAAACTCCCACGGTTATTTTTACTTAAGGCTATGTTTTAACATGTAATTATTAAATAAATCTCTATCATAACCACATAAATTCATCTATCTATATATAACATTATTCCTCTATAACTTTCATAAGACATATTTATAAGGGTCTAAAGACTTAAAACATCCATGGGATAAGAATTTTATTATTTTATACATTGCGCGTTGCAATGAGTCGTAATATCAATGTTTAATACGTGGCACGTAGCGTATTTAAAATATATATACAGATCCCTTGGCAATACATATTTGAAATTTCCTTATTTCCGAATAGTCCGTGCCAATAAGAAATACATTTAAAAATGACGCGAGCACGTTGCGTCGCTTACTTATCATTAAACCTCAAATAAGATATCGAGTAGGAAAACTAAATTAAATATCACTGCATATAGTTCTTATCAACAAACAGTCAACATTCTTCAACTTTACGTATTCGCGCCAACAGCTGTCAAACTGACATTTCGTCGAAACCCACAGATAAGTACAAACAGTTAGATTGACCGCTACGCGCCGATAATATCGAGATAATTTTAATAAGAGAATATCTAATAACTATACTTCACTAACACAGAGTAACAGTTTAATGTATCAATGATCTCCGAAGGCACTAGCATCCTGATATAACCGAAAACAGGATTCCCAGTGCTCAATTCCTCTGAATCGAACTATTCGCCTAACATGATATGATTCTTCGACTTCCCCGAATATTGAAAGCTGTCTTTTCGAACGCGTACCTCGAGCGAGTTACTATTTCATACTGTCCTTTCTATTAGAAACACGTGATCGTGACCTGAAGACTTGAAGATTTTAAAAAGCCTAGATAGCGCAAATTATATTATCTTAAACACACACTATAATTGAATTTACTACCTACGACTAACGCTCATTGCGATTCTGTTATCCACATCGGTACCGTCATTCTGTTTGCCAAATCCTTCGCGAATGGAGCGAGACGAGCTCATACAGGTCTCCATCCGAATGTCTAAGTCTATGATATCTCGAACGGGCAGTATCACGTTAGATGCTGTAGACATAACCTAATAATTGCGGCAAATGTCACTCAGGAGTCAGTTCTCGTTACACATAGCTCTCAACATGAGCGCTAGTAGACGGTTCCTAGAACGACGCTTCCACGAGGTACGTGCCGTCCATCGCCACGCCGGTCTGGTTGCCCTGCACCGTGCTGCCCGCTGGAATGTACTTGCCACACGCTTGCTGAAATTGTCAAAAAATACAATCAATTTTATCGTCACGACATAATGTCGTCGAGTGTAAATTTGCTTTGAAAATTTAACGGAAATTGATATTTTTGGTTTTATGGCATTCAAATGCTTTATAAATATAAATTTATAAAGAATAGAAAAAATTCGAACACAATCAATTTTTTTCAGATTAAAAATTTTAAACAAAAAGGTAGGTATTATTAAAAAATGCCAATACTTAATTTAGACGATTTCAAAGCTTAACTATAGCGATACCGTTTTACTTTAACTACTTTACAAGACTTTACGTTTGAACTGGAAGCACTTACATAAGCTAAAGACTTTCTTACAAATATAACAAAAATTGGAAGTGAGCAAGTTGCAGTGGATGTAGGTGTGATGAGTAAAAAGGTGCCTTGGATCATGCTATCATAAATTATCATGTAGACCCATCAGTGTATCATTGTGAAGTGTCAGTTAGGTCCGCTTTGCACTGCAGCTTACACATTCAGTGCAAGAACCTCCGGACATATCGTAACATTTAGTTTGCACACCAAGCGCGTCACTACATAGTTACATACTGCAAGTTACCCTTACATCGAGCATGTGTGCAGTGTGTTGGCGTTTACAATGTTGTTTGCTGTGTCAGCAAACGGTCTAGCGACACCAGTTCAAGCGATTATACGTTTACAACACTTGTGGATCTACTGTCGATACAGAAATCGCATCATTCTATTTCGTGTCAAACTCACTGTATACGTGTACTATACAACAATAAGAAAATAAAGGAGAAATAATAAATTTAGAAAAATGCGACTTATAACAATATAAATTACATAACACATTTACAATCGAATACACCTCACATTGACAGTAAAATAATCCTTAACGAAGGTAGCACAGCGAAAGCTAAAAATAATACACATCAATTACAATAATAATAGTCATTTATTACAATAATAGTTTAAGCAACAAATTTAGCAGCCAACACCCTGCAGACATTAAAAGCCAACCAGTTACCACACAGCGATTTAAGAGGTTCAGTATCGTTGACATATAACGAGTATCGTTGACATATAACGAGTATCGTTGACATATTAGCTGTTACTTTCACATAGACAATGTATCGCTGAATGGTTGTACTGGGCAGACATACTGGTAAGGGGTCTTCGCTGGGCGCGGCCGACACGGACGTGTCCGAGGGCCGAGACGTCGCCGTGTACCTCCGAGTACCTCGCGCTCTCTTTCTACTCGAGTCTAATAGCAGGACCTTGAATTACAACTACCTGTTAGAGCCAATTGGAAATGAAGTATCGCGTAGTGTTTTCCCGTTAAGACGCGGTTGTTTAGCCAAATTTTTGATTTAGAAGTAATAGATAGATGGAAGTAGATTGGTAAAGTGTACAAGAAAGTGTGTGAAACGTGTTTCAGTTAGAGTTTCTGAAACTAGCGTTATATTGTCTGTTTATCTACCTACGAAGTATGAGTTTTTACATGAACATGGAAACTAATAGAGTAAAAAGGTAAAAAATAGATAAAGTAGGTATCGTTGGGAGAAACGTATTCACAGTGGCTAGACTACTTTTTGTAAGAAAGGGATAGCATAACAGATTCTACAACTATCTCTACAAGAATAGGACTTCATTTATAATCGTTTTTTACTAAACATACTTACCAGAAAAAGTCATTAATAATTACGTAATTATTTACATCTATATTTCAACGTTTCGTCCCGTCAAGACGTTATTTAGGTATATTATAGGTACTATTAAATTGGATGGTATAATCATACACTTACATAAAAATATGTTAAATACAATTCATAAGTAAATATTTATATTGCCAATGTGATAATTTGCTACGAAATTTGCTTCGTCAGCAATATTCATAATATGAAGCGTAGCGTAGCTTATAATTTTGTGGTTCAGCGAAAGCGATTATATATTTTTATTGATATTTTGGTATATTTTTTATATATTTGGGAGTGTACCACACAAGCACGTCAGGGACACAATGTTCTAGCCACACAAGCAACAATACGGAACCCAATCACAATATCGGTATGTGTTATTTGTTTATACGACCAACGATCTCTACAAACAATATCGTATCGAATAAAAGCTCTTAATAAAACACGTATATCGTGTGCTGTAAAACGATCCATTTATTTTGCACCCATAAGTACCCCACATTAATATCGTGCCCTGTAAAAGCACCTATTGGTGGTATAAACAGAATACCGACATGTAATCGTAAACAACATGGACGGTGCTGTGTGCTTTATACCTCACGACGCGGACCCGTAGCGAGTCCGATCGGACTGACGCACCGTACGGAACGACGACGCTTCTGTCGTGATACAAAATCCTTAGAAAATATCATAAAATAACCTAGAAATCTACAAACGTGTTAACCTAATGATCGTAAAACTAGACGAATCTTCACTACGTGATGTCTACGTCACATGCCATATAAAATAATGGTAATCGTTACCATCGAGTCGGGCCTTTACTACACCTCCATTGGAAACTAAATTAGAAAAGAAGCTGTTTGCAACTATGCTTTTATAATCCTCCTAATTGAACAGAATTAGTTATGTTAAACTGTTAGTTATTTTTAAAGGTCGACATTAAAGGGCTTTGGGTAAAGTTGGCGTCGTGATCAACATTGCGGCCAATGGATGAAACTTGGATATTTTAAAAAAACAATATATTGTGAGCAAAAGTTATTATGGAGATAAATCTCGTAACGTATTAGTAACAGAGATATTTGGTTTTGTATTATTCATTACCTAGAATCTAAATGATTTATTATAAGATTTTTCTGAGTATTAGGTTTCTTCTTTATTTATTTAAAAAATGAAAACGATGTATATGAACGCATATACGCAGTATATAATATAAGAGCAATACTCTTAAAATATACAATTCATCACTGACCCCGAAAGCGCGACCCCACCAGCCCATACAAAAGTACCCAAACCCCTTTATATGTAAAAGTGACTAGTAAATAAGTATACAAAGTACCCAAACCCCTTTATGTGTAAACGCTTATATACCTACGCATTATAGGTATAATATAAGATCAATATTCTTAACCCATTGAGCTCCAAGCGGCCCGATCGGTCCCAGACACAATAGATTTTCTATTGTGTCTGTGGTTCCGGGGCCTGAGTTATAAAAATATACAAGTTTCATCACTGGCCGCGAAAGGCCGATGCCACTAGCCCATACAAAGGTACCCCAACCCGCTTATGTGTAAATATGTAAAAGTGACAAGTATATAAGTATACAAGTTACCTGGTACTTCTGCGGGCAGCAGCCGCAGCGCGCGCAGCAGGCGAGCAGCGCGGGCGCGCGGCCCGAGTGCGCGGGCGAAGCGAGCGGGGACGGCGAGCCCGGACGCTTCACCGCGCCGTTGTAAGGGTTCTCCATTTCCACAAACTCACGATCCTGGAATGTTTTGTCGGATTGTTTTTGAAAATCCTACAAACCGACAAACTGATGGATTAAAAGTGGCAGTGTAAGATAAATAGTGCAGTGGAAATTTTGAAATGAGATGCAGGAACTACAGGCTACTATTAGAGAATCGTCTTGGGACTGTTAGAAGAAATGTTTAAGTGGGATGCTTATAACTTTAAATAGGAAGGGGGCTACAGGCTACTATAAACTATTTTGGAACATCATTCATATGCAAAAAAAATGGCAATTTAGTATGTTTACATTCTGTAATAAAAAGGCCAATTCCAATAAAAATAAAAATTTGCCAATTGGTTTTATAAATTTTAATATGTCTACAACATAATTATTCACTCTAAATATCCGGTGAACTCGAATCACCGTAAAATTATGTTGTCGAAAATATCCAAATCGGTCCAGCAATTCTCGAGTCTCAGCGAAACAAAGACAATATATTTTTATATATTATCTATATTCTAACTAACTCTGTGAACTTCGTATAGTAAGCAAAATTAATCTTGACTTATGATAAATATTTCAAAACCACAAATTCAAATTTTCAAATCGGTTCAGTCATTATCGAGTTTTAGCAAGACAAACAAACAGCAATTCATTTCTATAATAATTTATATAATATTCCACTACATAGTGTTACAATAAATGACTAGCTTTCGATCCGCGGCTTCGTTCGCGTGTTCATCGCGATATCGCGTGATAACTGTATAAATAGATCGAGCTTGCACCCTCTTTAAGTTTTATTTTTCCTATCTATAAAATTCATAGAACTTATGTTTAACGGTTCATGCATAACAACGAAACTATACACAATGATATTCAATTTGGCATAAATAGTTATAAATAATACAAGTTGTTACAGTAATCTTTTTATGAATAAGTTGTTACAGTAAATTTGTTGTGAATAAATTGTTACAGTAAATTTTAAAAGTACATTTATTAATATAGGTATATTCAATACTTTTTTATAATATCAATGTGTATCTAGATTATTATGTAAAACCAATTTTAATTGTTTGTAATGTAAACATTTACAAATAAGTAGTTATTACAACATTCAGTTCAATAATTTAATTTGTAACAGAAATATTTTTACTACTACTACTACTACGATAAATATATTAGATTTTCATGCATATTTACTAGGTACCTAACTACTTACATCAAAAGCAAAAAAAAATATCTATGGGATAAAATAAAATTATAAATGACATCCTTAAAGCTGTGTCATAGTCATAGATGCTAAAAAAATGAGCTATTAACAAAGAGAAGAAACAAATTAAAATATATTCACAGAAATACTCATTATTGAAAGTAGGTACTTATGTTTCAGTTGCTCGTGGCTTTTACCGTTATGTAGCAACTTTTATCTATATTGTGACAAAAGAAAAATAAACGAAACAATAACACAATATATTAGTAGGGTTGCCAACCATAGTATACTTACCGTTGTTGCATTACACTTTTTACTGCTGAATATGTAGGTACAATATGTACACATTGTATTTAGCATCATAAAAATAATGTCGATATTTCCATAATCTAAACTGCGAGTAACACCAATCTTTAGGAGATATTGTTAATATATCTCCAGAATACTCTTAAACACAAAATTAAACCAATTATCTGCACAATGCAAAGACGACAAAATACATTATACAAATAGGCATCCTTATCACTTGGTAGCGCATACTTCCATGCACGCATTTTTGTGATATAGGTAATATTATTATATATATACAATTTTTTATGGACAATAGGGAAACTAATTTTTAATTAACCACAATCTCGCTTTGTGGCATGCTGCGATTTTCAACATTGCCATAGTTACTAGTTATTATTCTGTGACATTGCATATAAATACAACTAACTCCATTTCCCTAAATTGGCAACCCTACACCACGTCACATCACACCACGACACATCCCATCAATTCCTACCGTGGTACGCTCCAAGCACCGCAGCAGGTGGTGATGCTGCAACTCGAAGATGTCTTCATCCCGCCCAGCGTCATCCAGTTCCACGCCAGACTCCTGGGCGGCGAGGCGGGCTTCAGCTGCCTTTTTCTTGGAGACGAAGGCCGCGCCTGATGACGCTTTGGCTATGCGGATTCGGGCGAGCCGGGCTTTCTGGAAAGGGAATAATATCTCCTTAATATAACTAAGTGTTCGTTTGAAATGTGAATAACATATCTCCGTAATATACTAGCTGTGTCATACGGTTTTATCCACGTTAACGTGCGTCTTAGCGTGATATAGCTATTAGAGATAGCTAGAATAAATAATTTTGATAATATAACAATTCTAGCTGAGCGGTTTAATCTGAAAGTTTTAATGCTCCGCTCGTATTTTTGTTTCATACTGCTAGCGTTATAGCCATAGAAATCTAAATAACAAGACACATAGAAGTGCTATAATGTCATAATTCATATGAAAACCGCTGTCGCCAAAATCAACACATTTAAACAGATAGCTAAACAGTACACACAAGTAAACTATGCCTTTTATTGGACAGCTTGATTTTATCGAAAACTAACTTAAATATTAAATTAAGCTTTTAATATGTATCCTAACGCACGAATTTACGGTTTATTTTAGAATAACATCCCTAAGTATATGAGACGTTTTGTTTCTTTTTGTTCCAATACGAAAAAATTCGGCTTTTCTACAACAGAAGTTGTCAATTTTCAGTAGATATAACTTTGAACATAAACTCATAGAAATAAGGTTGAAATTTGTGTTAAACGTGATAATAAGAATGGTAGACTGTGTCATTCATTGTTATTTCGATTACTATGGTGACACTCGTAATACTTGTAAATATTCTATAATTTTAAGGAAAAACGGCATTATTTCTAAAAAAGAAATATTTACCGATGAAATATTATTCCTTTATTAGTATAATTACAACTTGTGGAAGAATTTCCGCAATGGGATATGCTGAAACACACCATGTTTATACACATACGTCTCCAGAGCAACTGAACAGTGACGAACACGCTGGTGTTGTGAAAGTCACCTGAGTGGCGACAAGGTCACGCGCGCTTACGACTTCTAGTGTCTTGTAATGCTAGGCGTCCATTAGAGGCGGATCGGGCCGGGCCGCATCGCAACGGGCCGTCTCTAATGGACGCGCTGTTTGCTCCTGCGTCCACCTGTACGGGGCGCGGCGGACCGCCTAGGCGGATTTTATCTAACAGACGCTCGCCGCTTACATCCGCCTGCCTGCGTCCACTAGACGGGTCGGGGCGGGCCGGGCCGCAGCGCACCGCCGGCAGAAATCCGCCTGCGAAGCGATATCCGCCAATGCGTTGCGGCCCGCCCCGACCCGATCCGTCGCTAATGGACGATGTTTCATACAAAACATAGGCCGGCGTATTTTTGCGTTGCGATGCGGCCCGGCCCGATCCGCCTAGAGGACGCCAGCCATTATTTAGATTTCTATGGTTATAGCCTTCCTAAATAAATGGGCTTTCTACTAAAATATGTTTTCAAATTGTACCGGTAGTTCCTGAGATTAGCGGGTCCAAACAAACAAATTATACGATTAGTTTATAAATAAATAGCTAGCTGCGATTCATTTATTCATTTATAATTATACTTATACATCTGACTTATTGCAATAAGTGAAATCCTAATTTTTGAGTCACACAAGCTATTTTTTACCCCGGTCAATTCGGGCATCTAATGTGTAACAAGTCCAAGGTTCTATTACGGTTCAAAAGATAAATTCCTATGATGTACAGCCAGCTTATCCATAATCACTACATAGTATAAAACAAAGTCGCTTTCTCTGTCCCTATGTCCCTATGTATGCTTAAATCTTTAAAACTACGCAACGGATTTTGATGCGGTTTTTTTTAATAGATAGAGTGATTCAAGAGGAAGGTTTTAGTATATAATTTATTATGTTTTAGACAAAGCGGGCGAAGCCGCGGGCGGAAATCTAGTGATATTATAACACAAAAAATACACGTGAAATACAGAAATTAATAACATGTAAATGTACAGAAATATCATATTATTATAAGTTATAACCATTCGTAAAACTAACATCCTAAACTAACTTCTATATTGTCTTTGGTTTGTGGAAATTAATTAAAATCGGGTGGAAATATGAATTATTTTAACGAGGAAAAGGTTATTTGAATTGTATAAAAATTTTATTAATTTACTTTCATCCATATCAAATCAGTTTTTTTTAAACAATCTGTTAATTAAAAATGCTAATTTTTAAACTAAAAAAGTGCTAAGGTAAGAATCGAGCAGAAATTATGTTCCCTCTATTGTTCAGAATTTTTAAAATGATATTATAGCATTTAGGCCAATCCAGCATAGACAAAGGCTACTTTCGCAATTATTAAATCAATATTCACTAGTAAGAAAAACTTTAGAATACTAAAATACTATTTTCTAGTGTTTGACTTTACGCGTGTAATTATACATTTATAAATTAAAGATTTTTTAACGGATTTCAACGCGATTTTATACTATTTTCCCCGCTCGCTGTAAAGTGTTCGAAACGTCGAGAAAATAATAATTTTAAATCTTTAATTTCTAAATACTAAAAGACTTTACCCAATAAAAATAAAATAAAATACCCGACTGCTAATTTATGTTACTATCAAATTCGCAAATCTGATGATTACAACAACACATTATAAAATTAAGAAATAAATATACTCTCGAAAAACATAGCCCTCCTTTCGCAGTTGGGTAAAAAGTAAAGAAAACAAAGCAACAGACCCGCTGCGCCTTCCGTTTATCAGCTCTCTGGTTCTGGTGGTAGATCCTGGAGAAGTTGGAGACGATGACGGGCACGGGCAGGGCTATCACCAGCACTCCAGAGAGGGAGCACACGCCTCCAACTATCTTGCCCGCTATGGTGCCTGGTACCATGTCACCGTATCTGGAAAGGGAATAGTTTGCATCTATAAGTATATAAGTATGTATATAATATTTATTTATTGTATATGATACTAACGATAAATTTTAAGAATAGAAAAAATCGATCACGAGGCGAAAAAATATAGTTTAGTGTGTGAGCGATAGGGGAAGCTTTTGAAGCTTCGCTTATCGCTATGCGTAAGAAATTTTAAAACTCCGTTAGTTTTGAAATTAAGGCTAAAATAAAAAGTTCACACGAATGAATCCACAAAGTCAATCATAACAAAAAAATGCTCTATATAATCAATTTAAACAATTGACGCACGTATTTCAAATTGTACGCAATTGTAATGTTTTCGTACAAATTAGAAAATGAATTTATAAAGCGAATGAGCGAGATCAAAGGAATTGAATAGAGATGAGTCAATTCTACATCCAGCAGTCCATTAGTAGTTTCCTGAGTTTCTTTTGTAAACACTTTAATAATAGCGCAAATGTTAGGTTTTAATGTGTTTTCTGGTAACAATACTACTACCTAATGCCGGTTATTACTTTTTAATGTTGGTTCAAATGTAGATATCGTATAGCTGTGACGTCTATGCATGGTATCACTACATAGTATAAAACAAAGTCGCTTTTTCTGTCCCTATGTCCCTTTGTATGCTTAAATCATTAAAACTACGCAACGGATTTTGATGCAGTTTTTTTTTTTTTAATAGATAGAGTGAGTCAAGAGGAAGGTTTAAGTATTTAATTTATTAGGTTTTAGACAAGGCGGGCGAAGATGCGGGTGGTAAGCTAGTAATATTATATTATAGATATTTCTGCTACAATTCGACTTGGGGTACTAAAATACCTTCCACATTACCTAAATAATAGGCGTTAACAAGATTACTAACAAATAAAAGTTAATAAGTTAAACCCGGTTACTTACTTACTCGCTTACGCTTATCACACGGATTATCCTCTAAATTCATTAATTATTTATTGTTCGGACAGTAATAAAATAATCATAAATATAATTGAGTTTTATCATCTATAATTGCCAGCTTTAGGTGAATATTGAAGTTAGTTGTAACTTGTAAGTAATTAATTGATAAAATCTTTAATTACGTTTCTGAATAACTTCCAAATAAAATATAACTACCTAAATAACTAGGCTAGATCTTCAATTAACATTGTTCTGTCTTATGGCAATTTATTAAAAATTGTAACAATAATTGGTATTAGTCAGAATTATTCACCCTAATGATTTGGGGACAATAAAAATTACGACCTATTTATTCTCAGATCTACTTAATATACACAAAAAAATTCATAGAAATCGAACAAGCCATTTTGGAGGAGTTTGGTTGTGGTGACAATCGTTCCATGTGTATTTTAGTTTTTATATGCAGTAGAAAAATTATCTTCACTACATTGCATAAAACAAAGTCGCTTTCTCCGTCCCTATGTCCTTTTGTATGCTTAAATTTTTTAAACTACGCAACGGATTTTGATGCGGTTTTTTTAATAGATAGAGTGATTCAAGAGGAAGGTTTTAGTATATAATTTATTAGGTTTTAGACAAAGCGGGCAAAGCAGCGGGCGGAAAGCTAGTAGAATATATTATACCTAATCTAACGCGACGTTATATGGTGATAATCGTTCCAAGTGTATTTAAGGTTTTATATGTAGGTGGTAGGAAACATATTATGTCACATACATTTTTTTTTCAATAATTGATACAATCAAAATCATTGATTTATAATATCCATAGTTCAAATAAAAAAAGACGTGTGGCACTCGGGGACTGCCGCGGTAAAGCTATTGCATAGCATGCCTTCAAGCCACACCTCCGAGCCCGTCGGAGTGGGGAGCGTGAGGTTTTTTCGTTACGGAATTTCTCGATTCGGTCCCCGCGCTCAAGGACCGCGATAGAAGCTATGCAATAGCTTAAAAACTCACCTACCTAACCTCAATTGAATTCACATACTCACTGAACCATCATAAAGCCTTATACAGTCTCTAAATACATGAAAAACACATACAAATTATGAAACCGCGCCTGAAACTCTCAGCTTGTTAAACAAGTGTACAGTCGTACAGAACACGATATTCAATTAAAAATTAACCACCGAGAATGCTTCAGGTGAAAATATACTTTCAGTTGTCGATTACGGCTTTTCAACGAAACTTTGCGTATATTTAATTTATTTTAAAAGCCTTATTCTTATTTATTTAGGCGGGTTGAAAAACCTTTGAAAAATCTGCATTGTGATGTGATATTATGTGTATTTGGAGGGAGTACTAAATATGGTGTATTTAAATATAATACGTTTATGTTATAGAATATAGGATAAATAGAGACTATGGTTTGTTGTCTTCTTTTCTCGGAAATTGCTATACAAAACAGTGCTAATATGACGATTCAAAAGCTCTGAAAAAGAGCACCATCATTTACCCTTTCAAGACTTCGCAACAACCATCCTCTAAGGCGCGGGACATATACAAGCGGCGCGGCGCGCCGCGGGCGCGCTGCCGGCGTGCATCGGGTGCGCTATTGGCATTTTGTATGAAATAATTTTGGAAAGGCGCAACCTTGGCGCAACCTTGGCACAACCGTGGCGTGCCGTCTCGACGCCTGTCCAAAATTCTTTCATACAAAATGTATAAGAAGGACGTGGTGCAAAACAGATTCAAGAGGTGCGCTTATGGCACGCCCGCGCCCGCGCCGCTTGTGTTTGACCCGCGCCTAAAATTCCACCTATCCATTTCTCAAAATTCATCTAAATCAATTCAGCGGTCCTATAGTTTAAAGGTCACAAACAGACAGACAAAACAAGCATTTTATTATTCGTATGGATAAACACGCTCGGCCTCCATCCTCGTTGACCGTGTAGAGTGTAGACGCATCCGACCGCTCTATTGTGGTAATTTTATTATAAATAACTAGGGGTGTTCTGGTGAATTAGACATCGATAGAATATCGTTGAATCATATCGATAGAATATAGTGTATAATGATTTAAAATAATGTCTCAGGTCATTGCAATTTGTTCGAAAAATAATATCATATTAAGAGACAAATTAAGAGTTTTCAACTGACAAATCCACTCCTTGATATTTTTACCGAATTCCTTCTCCTCCCAGACCTTATTTAAAACAACGAAATAAAATCGATACATTGTAATGCATTATGATTTATCGATACATTGTATTTCAGACAATTCGAACAGACACATATCCCCCAGATACTGTCATGAAGCCACTCAAAATATCGACACAGAATACGAAATACTATGCGTTCTATGCATTACAATTTATCGATATTGTATTCCGGATGTGCCTTACATTCTACCTAACCCCAAGACACTTCATTACAATGTCAGACAAAATATCGATAGTATATTCTCAATACAACGCTCTACGCCAATGCGTTATGGTTTATCTATACATTTTATTGCTGATATTGTATAGCATGAACAATATTCTAAAGGCTCAAAGCAGCTCAAAATGTAGGCATAAAGTACTATATACATATTATATTTATCGATTCATTGTATTTCGGACGTCTCTACCACAATGCTTAATCCCACAAACTTATATAAACCTGCTAAAAACATCGACAAAAATATTTGATACTACGCACTCCATACGTTAGAATTATCAATACATCATATTTCGAATATAACTAATATTCAACCTTTCTTCTTAATTAAAAATTTTATAAAGCTACTCAAAATATCGATATCAAACACTCGAAATCAAAATCGTTTTATCGATACATCGCATCGCTTTCGCACATCCCTAACATAAATAAACGGAGCTGTTTACAAATCACTTGGCGGGCTATTTTGAGAGCCGCTGATTGGTTTATGATAGACACGGCCATTTACCTTTATTGCTAAATTATAATTATAGTAAATTACTTGCGCGATTTGGCGCATTATAGAGCTGAAATTCGCGATCGGAAGCTGTACCGGAAAGTCACATTAAAATTGGAGATAAACCTCGATAAATAAAAAATATAATTATATAATAACGACTATTATTAAGTAATCTAATAATTCCTGGGAATAATAGTGCATTATACAACATCTTTATCTTTTTCAAGTGACATAATATTGTGTATGAGACATATCGACAGAAAAAAAAACAATAAAATAACAATATAATTAGTTAGGTACTGAATTTATATTTTTGATGATTAGAATATTTATTTATTTCACATCACAAAAATACACGTTGGTATATAATATGAATGTTCTACACAAACCACACACAAACTTATTTTATCTTAATTTACGGTTACGCAATTCAATATTTACGTTGATTTTTTTACGCGTTACGTCCTAAAAACGTAGGTATTCCAACGAATAAATCTCGATTTAAATCGGTCAAAATATATCAATACTATTAGCAGAACATCAATTCGTTACCGCCAAATCATGACGCAATTTTACGCAAAAGCTTCCTGTTTTTAAGAATTTTTACCGTTTGTTTGTTATTGTATATTTCATTAAATAGTAAGTCAATTTAAGGCCAATTGGGTCTTAATTTTATTTCTATAAAATATTTTTTGTTAAGCCCGGTACACCCGGAAAAAAAAATCTAGATTACTAGTTACCTACTCTTCCAAAAAAAGTAAAATTGTGAGCGCTTTTACGCAAACACAGTTGGGTGCTATGTAAACAAATGTACAAAATGGCAAATGCTTATTAGCCATTTATATTCTGACTGGAAAGTCACTTTTACAGGGATGCATTGACGAAACCTCTATATGTATAATACTATGTAATTAGGTAACCCCAAAAACATTGATGATAGATAAGAATTTTGTGTTTTCTTTCGAATTCTAAAGAGTTACTAAAACATCAGAACAGCATGTTAAATAATTCCAGTTTATAAATGTTATGAGCATGAGTATAAAAATTAGAAATTATTATGCCAAAATTACAAGAAAAACTGTTCTTGGTTGAAGTAATAAAACAAAATTTGAAATGCTTGGAAATAAATCCTACTATCATTGTTACGTATATACCATAGTAAAATTACTGTGATGGCTTGGCAGCCGAAATTCAACTGCACCAATATCGATTATCAATTATGTACTTTAAAGTTTCAAAAAATCTGCATTGTAATATAATACGAATACAACGATCACGAACGTGGAAGAAGAAACCTAAAATACGTAAGATTTTAGTTTATGTTTGTCTAATATTTTTATAATAATGTAGTATGTAGGTACCTAATTATAGAATGATTTTTGTATATATGTCCTCATACCCGCGGCATACATAGATAGCGCTCTAATCTATACTAATATTATAAAGCGAAGAGGTTGTTTGCTTGAACGCGCTAATCTCACGAACTACTTGGTCCGATTTAAAAAATTCTTCCGGTGTTAGATAGCCCATTTATCGAGAAAGGTTATAACTTATAGGCTATAAGTATATCATAAGTCATTACGCTAAAACCAACAGGAGCGGAGGTGAAACCGCGGGGAGCAGCTAGTATTTTATAACACTAATTTATTACACAGATAAAATCAAAAATGCACCGTCATCTTGTTCCTTGCACTCAAATCGATCAATGAAACAATTGGCAAGCGAAACAAACACTATAATCGAGACCAAAGGACTATTTATTTGAATAGTACTCTAGTTTATTTCTAACCTCAATTCAGAGTAAACACAGTCATAAAACATTGTTTCCCTTGTCCACAATGTACAATGTATTATGTATCGGTCAGGGCTGCCAACCTTCAAATATATTATTATAATACAACTGCTGATCTAAATTATGTCCATAGAAAGAGCATTTAAATCTTTTTTTCCGATCTTAAGACACGATAGATAGTATTATAAGAAATTACACGCGAGGCCGGATTAAATATTAGTTTGAATGTAATAAGAATGTACTGCGATTCTACACAGCTGCCTAATATTGATGTAGGTAGTTGATAACAAATCGCAGCAAGTCAACGACTATTAGCAAAGTGAAGATAATAATAACAAAACGTTTAGAACACGCCCTGCCCTTAAAACTATGTTTTTAAATGTTGGTGTTTAATCTTCTTAAAAGTTTTCAGTTTCCTTCAGTTAAATTTATTTATATTTAACTGATGGAGACTGAATTAACTCGCAAAATCTAATGCATTTAAAACTTTTTATTTTATATTTTAAACAGATTTTTACATAAAAATCACTTCTTTGTTATAGGTTAACAATTGACATAAGTATTTAATTTAAATAAAAATAATCTAAGCATATAAAAATAAACACACGGAAACCATATGAGATAAAATAAACATTATGAAACATATTACATAATACATAATATTATGTACCTATCTACTTGAAATTTACACGACGCGACGTTCCCAAGACCAGAAATAATCTTAAATCAATTAGCTAGTAACCCTACATTATAACCATAATATGAAAGCAAGTAAGCCCCTTGACCCTTATTTATTACCTACTATTTTCATATAAAATGAGCAATATTAAGAAAAGCATTCCAAGAAAATATTTAGTACAAAGGGCTCAGTATTTAAGAAACTACCCGACAAAAGTCCACCTCGACCTACTAAATGTGAGAAGTTAAAAATTAAAATAATATTTAATTAAATTTCTTGATTAATAACCTTCATTTTTCATTTTATAAGAACGTTCTTCGTAAGGAAAATTTTTAAAAAGGATTCTTAACGGAAAAGCTGTATCGAAGTCAAGAAGGTTAATCAGACGTTTTATTAAGAGGCTAGGCATTTTATTAGGTTGCGCTGATTTCAGAAATATTATGATTCCCTTTCTATCATAATGATATTATGTGTCCGTATTTTCGGCATTGATCTTTTTTATACATAAAATTTAATAACCCTTTAAATTATACATCCATACACCAATTAATTAATATCATCCTTGTATAGTGTATATATCCATTTATTCTGCCATTAATTAATAAATTCATTTTTTCACGTGTGCCATGATGCGTGGATTTTTCCTCGGATATTTTATATATAACTAGCGGTCCGCCCCGGCTTCGCCCGTGGTACCTACATGTTTAAACTATCCTATCTCTCAAGTTGGATCGAACTGCACATGGTGGGCGAATTTTATTGTAATTGGTTAAGTGGTTTAGGAGTCCATTGAGGACAAACATTGTGACACGAGATTTATATATATATTAAGATATGTATTTTTTGATAAAAATGTCACTAATTTTTATTCGTAGCCGCAGCCTTGTTTACTTACTACTAACGAAGTTTGTTGTTTTTCAATAGAAATATTATAAAGGGATTTTTTTAAAGGATTCTAACTATATTGATGTTGAAAAATTCTTCACCAGATTATAGACTTGTATATGTTTAACTCGCATTTTAGGGTATTTTAATGTGATCATTTTTTTTAGTGTGTGTTATTAGGTATGCTTTTAATGTTTATGGATAAACTTTTATATGTATATTTGCGTAGGTATCTTTTTATCGCACCGTAGAGCTGCATGTAATGTGAAAATTTTAAAATAAACTACATATATTATATTGCAATTTTATCTAATACCTACGTATATTTTATATCGAATGAAAGTCTCAAATATATTCATTTAAATACAAATTATACCAAGCCAAAAATTTGCAATTCTATAATTTATATAACCCGATCCAACGCAGAGCTAAGCTACAAGGTGTCTTTGTTGTATAACTTGAAACTATAAAAGTATAAACCTTATTATCGCTGAATCAGCGTAAAACATAACATTGTAGAGACACTTTAAACCACGTTCAACAGAGGTTTATCTTTTTTGCTGTTTCATTTCAGTATCACTTTGTTAATTATGTACCTACTTATGTTTTCACTACATAGATACCTAGTATAAAACAAAGTCGCCGTCCCTATATATTCTTAAATCTTAAAGTACGTAACGGATTAAAAAAATAGAATGGTTCTATATGGTTGTTTTAGTATATATGTACCTGGTTTGTTAAATTCCTTCAAAGCAGGTAAAGCCGCGCGCGGAAGGCTAGTTTTTTTTTCTATAAGCGTTTTTCATTACCCCGGGTTTTCTGAAGTTAGAACCAGTTGCAGTAAATAAATAGTAAATACCTTTGTTTGACTATATAATGTTTACCTATTGCATTACAGATTAAACAAACCGGACTCTAGTTTCAATTGGTTATGTATGTAACATTGTAAATTGTAACAATATTTATGTTGAAATGGAAACGTGATTTACACGTCCGCGCCTTGTTTACGTCCGCCATTTTAAATCGGATTTATCCATAAATACTTTGGCTTATCAAACTGCAGCTAGAACTTAAATCCATACAAAATACAAATCTGTACCATGATATTATCAACGTCAACTGGTAAAATCAGCCGTTTCATAATTTGCCTAGGCTCTTGATAAAACTGCGCAGGTTAATTAACTTTATTTCAACGATACGCCGTAGATTTAACAACAGTAAAGTATTATTATATATTTTGTGACAAGTTTGTGACAATACGGTTGGTTATCGTTCAGGTTGTTAAGTCATTAGAACCACAAAATACAAATACACCAATACTAAAATTAAAAATAAACATCGCTGCAAGGGTATAAATAAATAAGAAAGAAATAACAGCAATTTTACTCAGTATATAACTTCGCTGTTTGTATTAATTAATTTTACTTTTACAAAAATTTTAGAAGGATGAAATGTGATAGTTTTAGATATGTCTATTCATAAATATTTTAAAAAGCTCACATGAATGGAAACATTTATTATTGTAGTTTCTGCAGTTTGATATATTTTGTAACATTACAGAGCACTTACCTCTTAATAATTCAACAACAAATTTGTCTTAGATTTATCACTTTTCAATATACCACGATACCAAATATAAAATACGTTCGTTTACTTAATTTAATGATCTAAGTTCGTTTATTATATTATTTCGTTTATATTTCTATTTCAAGTGCACAAAAAAAGACCACACACAGACACTACACTCCATAAAGTTATTTTGAAACAGTAAAAACAATCAAAATGTCTGCACTATTCTGAGTATAACATATTACAAAGAAATTAGGCCATCATCGGCCAGATATAATCTAGACTTGAATTATTACTATCTCTTTGCCAGTCCTAATATATTATGTGAGATAAAATTAGAATTCTAAAATAGACTGAGGTTATTATACTATCTGTGTACCGATGGATTAGAATTTTGGCGCCATTTTGTTTTTTTTTTTAAGAATGGCAAAGGCGTTGTTAGATTGTTACAAATAAGGTTCATTTGTAATAAAATATTTAAGATTAAAAATTTTACAAATTTTCAAATAAATATTTAATATTTATTGAAAATAATATGAAAAAAAATAGTTCGATTATTTATTATTCAGGAAATTAAAATATGTATAAGTATTAAAGTTTTTCATATTATAATTTAAGAACTTCGAATACCCGGAGTATTTATTATTTTATTTAAGTGATCTGTTTTTTTTAACTCCTATACCAAACGTTCTAGGCTTTATCTCACTTTCGCATTTAAACACGACTTTGTTAATACAATAAATAAATTAAAAAAATCTCAATTACCTATACCACCAGTCAATACAAATTTTCGATCACGCCAATACTTCATAATAATCCCCAAAAAAATCTCATAAACCCATAAATCGACCGTTAAAAAGAAGAACAAAGGCACGTCCAGACAGTTTTATGAAAAATATATTATCTTTAGTGTTGCCACTAAAAATTTAAACATTTAAACTACGATCGTATTTCATCGGGCGGGCTTTAACTCCCGGACGGATTATCGAGATTAGCCCCGCAATCCCTGAATACAGAACATTAGCATGTTTATGAAATGTATATCTTTATATTTTGGTATCCAAAATTTGGGTACAAAATATACGAACTATTATCTATTTCTTTCTTTTTTTTTTAATTTCGAAACTCACTGGAATCGTTCGCGAGGATATCTACATAATTGCTACTTATGCACAGTTGACACTTGACATAAGTTTGTTCCAAGCATAAACGGGTAATAGACAATTGGAAAATGTTTTAAAAATAGAAAAAAAAAATAATCGTGCAGCTTTTTCTTTTACTACTGCAATTCTTTCTTTTTTCAGTTAAATATTCTATGCGTAGCGGCTGCGAATCCCTCGATTTAATTTTGCGAATATTGAAATAGAATTTGACGAAGTTGAAGTTATTTTTCTCCCTTATTTTGTAAACAAACAATCAACATATATTAGGCATATTATACATAATATATAATTTGATAATTTACTAAAAAGTTGAACAATCCTTATCGATTATTTATAGTAGCGTACAAAATCTTAAAACTTGTAAAAGTTTATGAATAAAAAATGTATTTGTTAATACTTACAGCACTTTCTTTGTTAGTGCTAATCTGCATCGAATCTAACAATTTAGGTCGTGCTGACGTCACTAGGAATCTAAAACTGCAGCTCCATAATATTTGGCACGGCATATGACATGAATTACATACGTACACATTAAAATAGAAAGTAACTTTGTTTATATTGTGCTCGCTAGCTTTTGCCTGTGGCTTTGCGTACATTGTGAATCGTTTTTCATACAATTTTGTGTCTTTACAAAGTTTTCGTGATAAAAAGTTAAACTACCGTCTCTAGGGTGACGTGATAAATGATAACGTTACAAACAAACATAACAAAGTTACTCTTATATTGGGGCCGCTATAGCAATATTTTAGAATAGTTTCTATCTTGACTTTGTACGCGAAGTAGATGAAAACTGTGTTCAATTTTTGTATTTTTGTGGGAACACTTGCAATTTTTGTGGGAACACACCACAGATTATTAAATGTTACTGTATACAACTGACAGATTATTTTATTGTTATGGCTACATTAATTTATTGAGTGTAGATAAATTTTATTATGTATATATACATAATAAAATTGTAGGGTAGTATTATACATAATACTACCCTACAGATTTAAGCGAAATTCAAATCATTTTTATATTTCATAAAACTTTCCCGTTTTCTTCGTTAAATTTCACTTAATTTTTAATCTGTAGTTTTTAATCTACAGTCTACACCATATTCGAAAATGGAACTCAAATTCAAACATTTATTTATTCAATTTGACTTCTAGAAGCACTTTTGAATTGTGATAACTGATAACTTTAGGTGATAACATAATTTAATATTTAGGTTTAGAGACATTTATTTCAAAGAATTTTACAATTCACTTATTCTAACGTTTCACAATAGTGTTATAAACTTGTACACCTTGACAAAAAAAAATTAAAAAATTTGCGGGTGAGTGGATATTTATTATTGAAATATAAAGTTGTTCTCTAGTAATAGCAGGGCCATGGGATAAAGAAATTCGTTTTAAGGTACGTATCTATTTTGGTATAATGTAAAGAATTGTATTCTGAATATAATTAAATGTGTACCTGTAAACACTATATGTTTTTATTAACAGTTATAATATACAGAAGTACATACATTTAGAATTACAAAAGTTTCAACAGAACAATAAACATCGACGCTCGTACATTAAAAGATTTGTTTGTTCGCGACATTTTTAACGTTGCATTTTATTGTTTCCCGCCTTTGCCGTGTTTATTTATTTTAACTGCCAGTTTTATGCTTCACTCTAAACTCCGGTCATGTGACTGTAGCAGGTGATGTGTTTCAAGTTAATGAGATTGTATTAGTACCTATTTTAACATTTTAACTACACTTGTAGTATATATCTCTCTATCTATATAGTATACTTCTCTCAATCGCGCAAGTGATACATTTTTTTTTGGGATACATTTGTGAATAATTAATCTTCTCTATTGAAAGAATAACACCTTCCTATCGCTATTGTTATAGCTACATAGGTGAGCATCTTATCTTATTAAAGGTATAACAATTTCCTTTTTAACTACAAAACTACTTTTACATCATTTAGATTGATTTCACAAAGAGGACGATCATTTAAATACTATATACCTACCTACATAGGTATAATTATAAAATATTTACAAATTCCACACAGATCCGATCAGCTGTTGCTTAAAAAATAACAAAGATCGATCCTCGTAAACTTCACGTTTGAATATTAATACATTTTTATTTTATACTAGCTGCGCTTCGCGGTTTCACACGCGTGACTCCGCTCGTGTTGATATTATATTATAGCCTCCCTCGATAAATGGGCTATCTAACACCGAAAGAATTTTTCAAATCGGACCAGTAGATCCGATCCCGAGATTAGCGCGTTCAAACAAACAAACAAACTCTTGAGCTTTATAATATTAAGTATAGATTATGAAATAACATCAAGACTTTCTTTTGTGACATCTTATTGACCCACTGTGATCTGATTCAAGCTTCGTAACTATCGCCACAGGGGTCCCATAATTAACACCATTTACGACCCCCTGGAAGTGTTTAAGGTCACACATACACGCCATTGTATTTTTTCAAAGTAATATGAGGCGTAGTAAAGAAAATATGATAAAGTGAATTTTCTTAATCTCATGTGAGATGTGATTGCACATTGATAGATTTTTCTTTATACGGCACTACTATAGGCTCATTTATTTATCGTAGTAAAATATTATGTTTGTGTTGTGTTGACTGAATTTAAAAAAGATAATAATTATTATTTTTTTTAAACTTAATTATATTATACTAACACTAAATATATAGAAATTACAAAGTACTATTTCTATTGAATTAATTAAAATTGACGGACTTATGGCTTTGTGCCATTTCTTCCAGTTACCTATAATGGGCAAGGGATAATAATATTATAATTAATCAATTTTCATAATACAACCAAATTAAAGACTGGCAACTGACCAATTCAATTATAAAATACTAGCTTACCGCCCGCGGCTTCGCCCGCTTTGTCTAAAACCTAATAAATTATATACTAAAACCTTCCTCTTGAATCACTTTATCTATTAAAAAAAAACCGCATAAAAATCCGTTGCGTAGTTTTAAAGATTTAAGCATACAAAGGGACATTGGGACAGAGAAAGCGACTTTGTTTTATACTATGTAGTGATGATGAAGTAAACATACTTGAATTGAAATTTGTTAGGTTTTATCCAGCAATCCCTGAATATTATGACCGTCGTTCCTACCCTATTATTCGACACACATTATAATATAATTTACATTGAAGGTTGTACATCTAGGTACATATTAATAATAATTCATTTATTTACTGTAACATCATTGGTCCACTTGTTAGTAACAATATTCTTATACCTATATGTTAGTAACAATACATAATTTTATTCTAGTCAATATAATAGTGCTTAATTTAATTATGAATTATATTACTTTGTATTTATTAATCTAGTCACTAGAGTCTATATTGTGTTGTTTTTGAAGTGAAACTTCTTTTGAGAGTAAAATTTCAAGTTTGCGTCCTGGCAATACCGTCACGTAATGGAGGGAACTATTATCATATTATGGTATCTTTGAATGTTGCCAAAGAAGTTTCACTTAAACACGTGTGCTCAGCACGCACGCACTATATACACAGTCTTAGTTTTAACTTTTATAACACAAAAACTACCATACCATATATTGAAATATCTCTAGGATTGTTTACTTACATATCCACCCATTATGATCCACAAACAAACATTACTACAATAATATAAAAATATAACATGACGTGAAGGCGGATTATGAAATGATTTATGAGTTATAACTATGTATTTGTAGACGTGATGCATAACATCTGATTCATGTTATGTATTGACCACGTATTGACTTTAGATATTTTGAATTATGGTGAACTATCTTTCCGCCCGCGGCTTCGCCCGCCTTTTAAAAGATAAACCCGCATAGTTAGCTCATTTCCGGGATAAAACCTAATCGGTCCAGCAGTTTTTGCGTGAAAGAGTAACAAACATACATCCAACCTCACAAACTTTCGGATTTATAATATTACTAGCTGCTTCGCGCGGTTTCACCCACGTGGCTCCACTCCACTCCACGCCTATAACCTTCCTCGATAAATGGGCTATCTAACACCGAAAGAATTTTTCAAATCGGACCAGTAGTTTCCGAGATTAGCGCGTTCAAACAAACAAACAAACAAACATACTCTTCAGCTTTATAATATTAGTAGATATAGATTAGTAGGATAGGATAGGATATTATGATATTTTTCATTGTAGAGATTAGAAAGAGAAAGTTTATTAGTGCTGCGTAAAATTTTAACACGTCGCGTTGTATTAAGAAAGAAAGAAAGAAAACGTTTATTTAATGGCACATAGCCTCACAAGTACATAATGAAAACAATTTATACAATACTTATATGGTATTAAAAATACACATTGAAGTGTGTAGTCTGTGAAGCATGATTCCATTAAAAGGGGAAATCACTCGGTGAACATCTGTGACGTAAAAAACGTCACAGCACTGATTTTCAGTGAGCCCCGAGAGCAATAATTCATCATAATATATTTTTAATTGAAGAAAAGAAAATAAATTCAATATGTAAAATATAGACACAATAAATCGTTGATGTTTAATTAGATGTCTTTTTTCCCTGCTCTTTTTAACTGATTCTAATTATAATTTTCAATTACTAATATAATTCTTGACTACATTCATTTGTTGATATGATTTCTCTCCTTTACATAACACCTATCAATTATTAATGTGCTTGATTTGACAGAGTATATAATAGAAGTATAGAACAAAGATTACTTTGCGTAGTATTGACAAACTTCACCAAACTAGTTTGAAGTTTGCTTACAAAATGGAGAATTGCTTCTCGAATTGGGTTACAGTGTTATACAAGTAGTTTCCGTAGTTCAATGCCTCAATAGTGTAGGGTTAGTATATTTAAAAAGATATGGAGAGTAGAGAGAGAATTTATTTATTTTATTTAAAATGAAAACGAATCGTCAATTAATCGTCTGAGCAATATAATATGAGGTAGCATAATGACGAGAATTTGAGCAAAAACGATAATATTCGTATCCGCGTTTTAGGCTTGGACCGCTTAACGCGAATTTATTCCAATAACAACACTAATGTATTCTATTGCATAATTAAAAATGACAACAATTAATAAAAAACTACAAAAAGGCATACAATAAAAATCCACTTAAGGTGATGAATTAATTTTTCTAACATTTACGGCCCTTTTTAAACCTTCGTAATTTTTATATTATTAAAGTTGTCGTGATGAAAATTCTTGACAAGAAAGTTCAATAGTAACACAATACGTCTACCGTTTTAGAAACATGATTCCATGATATTTTCTCGATAGAAAAAAAATACAAAGTTCTCATTGTTATTTTTTTTTAATCTCTGGCATCTTCAAAATAACAAACGTAAAGTTACGACTTTTTGGATATTAACTATAAAATATACAACCTATACGTCTACCGTGTTAGAATTTTGAAATATGCGATGGTTTTGAAATAAACAAGAAATACTTGAAATTAGCGCCTGACCAGCCAATATAGCGAGAGCCGCCCTGTACCTTCCTACCCCGATCGCTGCACGAGTCATTCCCGCTACGGCCGTCACACGGGGAACTTGTGTCGCTTGCGCAATCGTAAAAAAGGGTGACAACACGATAAGACAAAATGAGACAAATGGGGACAATAAAGAAAATAAGAAGAAGAAACATAAAGGTTGGAGGAAAAAGAATGCTTACAATTGGAACAAATTAATGAAGTAAGTTGGTTTTATTTTAAATTTGATGATAATTGTATTATAGACGATGTTTGATATGTACCCCTGTTTTAAGTACATAACGAATGTGTAAGATTTTTTCATTTATAGCATAAATAATCTTTTCAGAAATCCGGAATCCAGAAGGAAAATAAACCCACTGATTGTTCACAATGTGAACCCACTCCTTCGTAAGTACCTTTATTCAGTCAAAAATGTATGTTATCAACGCTCTACTGGTTTTATCGCATGATTCCATTTTTATCAAAAAGCAACAAAGTGCAAAGAAATAAAAAATCATGGTGAACTTAGTGGAAGTATGGTGGACGTAATATGGAATTATGGAACAGGAGCTCGTCGGAGTAGTATTATATTTTAAAAAAATACGAAAAAATTTCAAGAATTTCTTAGTAGGTGGTAGATAAGTATGTTGTATAAAGAATTTGATGTTGATATTTATTTCATTTATACTTACTACACCTGTGCGGGAAATTGCTTAGTACTAAAACCGGTTTATATTCATATTTACATAGTAATGTGAGTTTTCATTTCGAAAAATTTTGTGCAAGTATATTAAATTGAGTTCCTGGGTGATCTGGAAACACAATTGGGCCCGAAAGGTGGCGCTGCAGTCACTCCTCCTAATGACATGAACCGATTTGGATGAATATTTGTGTGCACATTTCATTTTTGTGGGATGATTGGTTGATTCGTTTTCACATTAGCTAATATTATGTATTTTTGTTGTTAGAAAGTAAACTTAATTTAATGTTTATAATACATTATTATTGGTATAAATAAGCCAGTGTTCGTCTCACATTGCTGTACCTGCCTACCTATCCTACCAGGGCCTAACTTTGTTCTGGCTATTTTATTTTGATTATTTGTAATGAATAATTACAATTATAATAGAGTGCAAAAAATAAATACATGCGTCAATATATTTTGTGTTTTTTTTAAACAATTTTTTTATTTAAAAAAATATCAATCCGACCGCGGCTTTGCCCGCGTGGAATTAGGTTATATCGTGAATCCTGTTTTATCCCACAGAAGTGTTCAGTTCGGATAAAAAGTATCCTATGTGTAAATCCAGGCAATTAGCTATATTTTATCAAAATTGGTAATGTAGTCTTGACGTGATTAAGTAACAACTAACAAAAAAATATACAAATTAACATCCAAAGTTTCGCATCAGTTTTACTGTATTAGAGATATCTTCCACTCTTGACTTTGACTGAGAAGAATTAGGGTTTATAACTTCTTTCAGAAATAGTACCTTTCATTTCTGGGCATGATGTAATATCTACGTCAGCATCAAATTCTATCTAAATCAATTCAGTAGTCCGCGTAATTAGGTACCATTTCATTTTTTCAGAGTAACAATATTTTTTGTTATTTTAAAGATTATTTATAACCTGTATTATTTTGTAATAAAGTAAACATTACGAAATAATAATAATTAATAATTATTAATAATGTCTAAGTAGTTGTTAAAAAGAAGATAATTTTGTGTTTATAAGCAAGAAAATAAAACCAATAAATCAACAATTAAATATATGTATAACAATATTATAATTGTATGACGACTCCATACATGTTTGTCCCGAGTCGGCCAGCGGCAGCGCGGCGAGTATGCAAGAATGACTTCGCGCACACTCGCGTTCGCGATAGCGAGCTATTAGACTCCGCCCGCCAAGCAGTGGATTTTTTTTTGTGTATCGTCTTAATATAAAACCGATTTAGTTTTCCGATCGCTTCGACCATCCCAAAGAAATTTCATAAGCAAAAACACATTATAAGTTAAACCCGGCTCTGCAATGCAGTTGCTTTATGAAAAAATAAAGCCCCGTACAGACGCTTAACAACTGATGTGTGAAACGTGCTTAATGATTTAAACGAATGCTATATTTCAAGATTTTCACCGCGTTTTTCCTATTAAGTGTTCGGTTTTTATGTATTAGGGTTCAGTGGGAAATTGGCTGGATTTTGTTGCTGTATTTTTTTTATTTTTGGTCTCCGACATTTTGTTCTTAAATTTGTATATGTTCTAACTAAAACTAAGCGAGAATGTCGTAATGATTTTTCAATATAGAGCTAAGTTTATATGAAAAACTTATTTGCACAGCTTTAATACAGGATTTATATCTTGTCCCCAAATCAATATCTGGTAGTAAGTATATGAAATGTTAACTGCTCCTTGTACTCGCTTTCTGCAAATAAACTTTCACCCAATTCTGTTTAGCTGTGTTTTTATTAATTTATGATGATTTTTATTCACAAGTAATCAATGTATTCGATTCTAGATGTCAGATTTCGATTTTAAGAGTAACATCGTTGGTATTTAAAAAGAAAAAAGTTTATTGACAAAATTGTAGCAACGTCAGTTCTTTAATTCAGAAATTGTTTATTATGTTTAGAATGGTTTATCAGTAAAATGAAATCATTACTTGTATCGGTCATTATTATTTTAAATATGTAATCGTAATTGAAAAAAGTTAAGCATATGTTCCGTTCTAACGAAACGAAATGTCATGTTATTCTATGTCGTCGTTACTAGGTTACGTTGTGGAATTTTGTTGAACTGTCAAATGTTGCCTATTAAAATGGCTCTACTATAGTACTATAACTATTAAGATAATATAAGATATTATATAAGACTTTATAATATGGACTACCAAAGTATAATTCAAATAAGAACGTACAAATTCACCTTGTATGCCAACTATGCGCGTACGCAGACCGCGGCTCCACTATCCAAACATATTTACAGCATCTCACGAGCCGTAAAACATCATCGATCTTATTATTATTGGATATTTATGGCTATTTTATGAGGCGACTTTACGTCCATCGCGGTGCTCGAATAAATAACGAGTTTACGAGTTGTTCCAACCTATATAATATTACGTTTACGAGGTTAAGCGCGCGCTGGCGAGGTTGGAATTTGGATGGGCTTTTAATATACGAAATGTATGATTGAGTGTTAGGATGCGGGTGTTTTTTTACGTTTTATGTATGGGATGAAATAAAGGTTAGTAGGTAGCGTGATATTTTTATTCGTTTCTTTGATAAAATATGCGACATCCAAATATACAAATCGTAACGTTCGTCGGCATTCTGAATAAGTTTTATTTACGAAAATATAACTTATGTGTTATAACCACAGATAATATAATTTTATAACGGTTATGGAATATTTTAATTATACGCCGTATCTTTCTTCCGAAATACACAGAGGATTTAAAAAATACGTGACTCGTAAGTCGTAGGGATCGTGAATATGACACTATAAATAAGAGTTAACAAAAGACCTGCCATTAATAAATATCGCTTCACATAAAGCCTTTGTCACCTACTTTACTAAATTATAATAATCTATAGCTTTTGCGTGACTGACGAACAATATTCACATTTGTAGAAACTTATTCACAGTATCTGTCTTGCCAGACAATGGGGTTACAAGACATCAGTCTTAAAGCAGTATCCAGTGTGAGAAAGTGACAGCGCTAGACGAAATATATAGCGCTGTCCTTATTCCACGCTGGATTAAATACTGCTTTAAAAAAGCATGGTAGCTCTCAGGAAGTAATAGAAATAAAAATTTAATAAATTAATAGCTATATGCGGTGCGGTTTCACGCGCGTGCTAAATCAAGTATTTCTATATTACAAGTGATATTCTGATGTATTCTGACCTATTATGTAAAGTTTTATCCAAATCCGTCTAGTGGTTTTTACGTGAAAGCGTTTATAATATTAGTATTGATGTAATTTATATTCTTCATCGATTACGACTAGGTATAAAGTTCTTCAAAAGCAATTTCAATCGTCAAATTGTAAAACTATTAGATTGACAATTAGAGCGTATACGCATTATGCGGGTAGCCGCATTGCGGGTAGCCGTCCGGCTGACCGCAATCACAATTATGTACGTAATATTCATTTCTATGCGCACTGCGATGCGGCTACCGCAGACCGCACAGTGCGCATAGAAATGAATATTACGTACATAATTGTGATTGCGGTCAGCCGGACGGCTACCCGCAATGCGGCTACCCGCATAGTGCGTATACGCTCTTAGACGTACAATAAATTGGTCTCAAAGGAAAATCTTAGTTTTTAATTTCCTGTATTGTTTTGTAAACTATAATGGATATTTTGATAATCTATGAACTAGGTCCCTCACTCCAGCTTTGGGTTAAAAAGGATTTTATGAAGTTTCAAATTTTTTTTGCACTTTCTTTGTTAATGCAAGTGGAGAGAAGAAAGCATGATGAGGCAAGAAACATTAGGTACTAACTAAGGTATAATAACAAGACAATAATCTGTGATATTGATTAAAGTATTGCTCCATTCAAATAATTTTCTACAAATCAAACTTAAATAAAATTCGGGTTCTTGAAAATAATAATCTATACTAATATTATAAAGCAGAAGAGTTTGTTTTTTTTTGTTTGAACGCGCTAATCTCGGGAACTACTGGTCCGATTTGAAAAATTATTTCTGTGTTAGATAGCTCATTTATCGAGGAAGGCTAGGAAGGAAGGTTATATATCATCAAGCTACGACCAACAGGAGTGGAGCCACGGGGGTGAAACCGCGCGGAGTACCTAGTCATAAATAAATCACAAAAGACGTGTACATTTTCTGTATGATTGTTTAATATGTAATTGTATTATTTACTGTCTGTACTGAATTAAATATATCTATTATTATTATTTAACACTACCGTCTTTAACCACCCTAAAACACACAGATCATTATTCATTCTTTCATTAGCGTCCATTTATCTCGAAAATGATGAATTATCCAAGATGTGAACATCCCCAATGTGAAAATAAACCAACCACGTCAAGAACAATCATTAGTCCTGCGCATTAATAAATTATGAACACATTAGCCATTATATTTTTGGTCGGATTATAACTAATTAGACCTCTAAAGCAGAGGCGGCTCGTGACAAAATTTTATGGGTGTTCACTTGAAATAAAACACTGAAAATACATGGTGTAAAGCAGTACATTTATCAAAAAAATTACTTATAAAGGAAATACATACGTCTTTCTTTTTGGTGTGCAAAAATATCTATAACTTAAAGCGACAAGACATTCGTTAATGTCTGTTGTTGCTTTCATCACAACCACACAACCACGGTGTTTTCACATAATATTGTTGGGATTTAAACACACGCGTATATGTTTTCGTTTTTGTCGTACATTTTTGCGTAAGTAAAGGTCAAGTTCAGGCCGTGGCAGTCCCTTAGCTTTCAATTCAAGCCGAAGTTGTAACGTTTTAACACACTTTTAATGAACGCCACATTATAATTGTTCATTTTCACACTCACAAGTAATACTGATAAGTGATAACTACAGACTATTTCAACACGTATCTTATGATTTTAATTAGAAAATTCCCGAATTTGCATTCGCGCGCGTGCATTGAAGTTGACTCGAGAGTCGAGTGTTTGTTTATAATATAGAGAGTGGCAACATCGCTGTCCTGTGTACGGGCGCCCAGGCGCGGCGGTAAAAACGAACCGGCAACGTTTGCGGGGGCGGCGCTCCGAATTTTGCTATTTTTCCATAGAAAATCTTCTGTTTCACGCGCGCAGGGCACTGGCAAACCCTCTCTTTCACTCCTATTGGATTTCGTATTAGGAAATGTACTAAATATTTTTTCATTGGAGCGCAATCGTGAGCGCTCCGCTTCGCGCGTTACTGTATAATACAGTATTATTCAGGTGTATGGAATGATGGAATGATGGATATATTCATTGGTATTGACAGTAGTTTTTTACGATTACGATTGATTTTAAATAGTAATAATTAATATTAATAATGAAATTAAGGAGTATGATTTTATTATAATTATTTATGGGAGTTCACTGCACCAGCGCTCCTTAGGGCGAGCCGCCTCTGCTCTAAAGGTTGACTTCGTAAATGAGAGGGATAAGATGTTTTTCCCGCGTAATTTTCAACCTCTTTCATTAATAATAGGTAAATAGATTAATTATGTATAATTAATAAGGTTTATTTCGGGACACAAATTATAATATGTATTCCCATTTTTAAAATGACATAATACAAAAAAAAATGGTAAAATATTTCAATGGTAAAATATTTCAATCTTATTTCAATATACTCGGTTTTTTCAACAAAACAATTTTCTAATTAATAAATCGTTAATCTTTCCGCCACTGAAAGAAAATTTAAAGAACAAAAGTGCTGAGTCACGTCTCCACTTACCCTCGCTTGGCAAAATTATGTAAAACTTATAATAATTTATTATCTTTACCCCTGATATTTTAGAAATTTTGCTTTGGAAATTAAGGATAAGTTCAGATCGATCAAAGCAGGATTTTAATATTGATATTTTAATAATAATATTTCGATGCAAAAGTAATCGACTCAAGATCAATCAATTAGTATATTATCATAGAAATGAACGAAAATATGTTTAGTCATTTATAATATTTTTATATCTATCTGATTTTTATGACATTTTCCCTAGATAGCTTGTAATAAGCTTCACACAACTTCAACTTCAAAAAACTTGCAATACTTGTTAAACACGGAATAGTCACATATTTTAAAAAACTTGAAAAAATGTCTTGTAACACGAACACATCTAGCAACTATAAATAAAATAAAAAAATGGCAGCACTACAAAGCTATGACATCCAAAATCCATTCCCATTTCCGCGTCTATCCGGATAGCAGCGTCCATCACAAAGATTGCGCCGCGGCCGTTATTACAAGCAACCGTCGTTTTATTTGTACCGTCCGCAAAATAAGGCGAGAGTTTTATTACGGTGCGCAAAAAAAGGTTACGTTATTTTTCTTGCGAATAAATGGTGTAAGTATTTATAAATGTCTTATATTTGTCTATTAGAAATTGTATCATGTGTATTTTATTTAATGTCGTGTTTCATATACATTTCTTTATGAACTTTTGCACATAAACTAAATCACTTTGTTGTGTAGTAACACCAATCATTATTGTTAGTAATATTTATAATTCATTGTTATATTAAGTCTCACTTACTGTTATAATTATCATCACTACATAGTATAAAACAAATGTCGCTTTTTCTGTCCCTATGTCCCTTTGTATGCTTAAATCTTGAAAACTACGCAACGGATTTTGATGTAGTTTTTTTTTAATAGAATATAGAGTGATTCAAGAGGAAAGTTTTAGTATATAATTCATAAGATTTTAGACAAAGCGGGCGAAGCCACGGGCGGGAACCTAGTTATAAATAAAAAACGTTCAGAAAGCACGATAAAAATAGAATTATTATCTTTAAATGTGTCTCCTGAGGCAGATGCATTTCACACAGCTGTTCCCTGATCGATTTTCTTAACGGGCAAGTGAGTGATCAATCTTCTGCGCCAGACTGAACCATTTCTTAATAAACTCAATGTTTTTCGTACCCTTCAAGATAATCTACTATCTATCTAATCTAATACCATTAAATGAAAACTTATTTTATATATTATCTGAATCTCGGAAATGGCTAGATTTTCATGAATTACAGGAGGATGATAAATCAATCTAGATAGAATAAGGAAATGTCAAAATTACGGAGGTAATAAAAATAGGAATTGCATTTTTTAATTCTATCTTATTTACACATTATATTATTAACGTCTCTAAAGTCTAAACGTATAGAAACGTCTCATGTTTCAAAAAGCATGGAGGAATGCGACTTTGTCGTTACTTGCAATCATACAGCATATTCTTCATCTGATATCAAACGACATCGTTAAAAACACGTTAAAAACCTATCCATTTTCAACTGAACTCAAATCATAATTTAAATTATTAGAAACTAGCTTACCGCCCGCGGCTTCGCCCACTTTGTCTAAAACCTAATAAATTATATACTAAAACTTTCCTCTTGAATTACTCTATCTATTAAAAAAAACCGCATAAAAATTCGTTGCGTAGTTTTAAAGATTTAAGCATACAAACGGACATAGGGACAGAGAAAGCGACTTTGTTTTATACTATGTTGTAGTGATTCCATACAAAATGAATCTCAAAAATATCCGTCCATCAGGCAGATTGCAACGGGATTGCTAGCCTCGTTTTATTTCCTGTGTAACCGTGTAGCGTCAGCAAATTCATTATTTTTAATTGTTATGAAAAATATTTTATAGTGCAAAATAGAGCGCCAACAAAATACGCACACAGTGGTTTTAAACGATTGGTTTTCGATTTTCAGTAATTTATAAGTACTTAACTACGTGATATATAATTTTTTGATTAGTTTAAAGAAATTGCTATCTTAATTTCTATATCTAATACTCATTAAAAAATAAGACCACGTTAGCGTTACTTCGTTATTTACACATAAACAAATTACCTATTCAAGATATAAAAACTAACTAGTGGATGCGTCTTTTATGGCTAATCATTTAACTTGTAATTTTATAACAATTCAATAAAATAGATATTGAATACTTTTTAAAATAGTATTTACATACTACGTTTTTGCTAACCCTACACAGTATTAAAAGGGTTTCAGATTTTCATTTTCGATCAGCCTTGTTGACTATTCTGCGAAAATTAGATTGTGACATACATTTGAAAATTTAATCTCATTCCATTTCGATAATATAACGTAGTTTCTACTAATAGTTACATAAGCGGAATTCATAATCTATGTACCTACGAATAAAATTATCTTTTACCGATTTTTTAAATCACAGCCTAACCTCCCCAAATAGTATCTAATCATATTTATACTATACTAGCGACCCGCCCCGGCTTCGCACGGGTGCAATGCTGATACTAAATACACTACAGAAAAACTGTGAACGTTGTATATAAAAACATAGCGGCCCGCTCCGACTTCGTATAGATAGCCTGGCGGCCGGCCGGTACCGCCGCAAACGCTACGTCCCGCAATTTTTAAATCTGTAATATCTTCGAAAATATTCACTTAAATCATACGGTGTAAAGGGCCATATAGATCTATATTAAACGAACAATGTATTCAAGGTATTTAATTGGTTAAGGATTAATGCTGTATTGGTTAAAATCGCATCGAAAATTAGCTATTATTTTTCGTAAAAAGTAAATGACAAAAAAATGTTATTGTGGGTTATCCATAAGAGATAGACATATACCATCGCGGACTTTTCTATAGACCTTTTCAATGTGTATAATACTTAGTACATTATTTTGATAAAACTCGTAGGGTTCAGCCTGCGTTTGCAATGTAAGCGGAAAAAATGTAATTTTTTACGACATCACTTTAGAAACCTCAAAAATAACAGTACTTCTCCACTATTTAATGGATGTTATTATACATATAAACCTTCCTCTTGAATCACTCTATCTATTAAAAAAAACCGCATCAAAATCCGTTGCGTAGTTTCAAAGATTTAAGCGTACAAAGGGACATAGGGACATAAGGACATAGGGACATAGGGACAGGGAAATCGACTTTGTTTTATACTATGTAGTGATTACAATATAAAAATATACTTTTCTTTTAATGAAAAAGTATATTTTTCATAAATAACCTTAAGACCAAAATAAAAATTGACGACATTATTGTCGTTGTGGCAGTATTACCTACAATAAATATAATAAAGAGAAAATTATCAAAATGAATAGAAAAGTATGTCATTCCCCTCTCCTATTATGTACCGCTTCAGTTTAAAATAATTTATTATAATATTATAGTCTAAAATTTCCATCCAAAATTTGCACCATTAAATTTCATAATATCAAATTTAACCGCGTAACGAAACACTCGCCACAAGAGCTCTTCGCAAACTCTAGCTTATTTTATATAACAAAGCGGTAAAAAAAGTCTTTACGCGGCCCTTAAGCGCGATCACTTAAAAATAAAAGATTGGGCCCTGTTCCCAGGTCGTTCTGTAGAGAAAATGTTAAGAAAACGACCTCTCAGCGAACCTCCTCAAACCCGCTGCGCAATTAAGCCGCTTTTCACGCTGTAAAAATTATTTAAAGCGGCGTTCATTTGCGCTATATATAATTGTTTCGAGGAATCCAGCGCTTTGTCGCTGAATGTGTTATGTATTCTGTGATTGTTCCACAGATTGAAAATACGGGAAATGTTGATGGTCTTCACGGTACAGACTATACAATTATAGAGGTTGTGATAAAATAAAGTTACGGGTTTCCTAATTGCATTCTGGGATCGTTATATTTCAAATTACAATTAAATTTAAGAACTGTTCGGAATAATACCATCATAATCATTTTAACTTTATAACTTACTGTGATAGCCGAAGGGAAAATGTCATTTTATTGTGCTAAAAACTAACAGTAGGTATATTTACGACTAAAATTAATTGTATAGGTACTTTTAGTTACCAAAATGCGTATATTGTGTAAATTTAATATGTACCTAGGTACCTACCTACCATACATCGGTTAAATAGATTTTATTTAACGTAACACTTTAAAATTACATTCATGTCTTCGATTCAAGAAAATAAAAATTCTTACTATTCACTAAACATTGTAATTGCCATTCTTAAAAAAGTCCGATTCATTAATCTAATCATTCACCAATTCCGCGGGAAAACATAAAAATGGCGCCAAAACACGACGCGCGCGAGCGGTTCGACGTTGAATTAAAAATAAATAAATAAAACTATTAGTTACAAAACAAAACAGCAAGTGAAACGTCAGATCATGGTGAGATACGTTTGACATTAAAGATGGCGAACTGCCAACATTCCAGCTATAAAAATATATTAATCGTTGCTACGATGAGTTAATAGGTAATAGCTTTTTTAATATTATATTTAATTGTAAGGAAGTTTTATCGTAAAATAATATTGCCTAACAAATATTTTAAAGTGAAACTTTTATTACATCGTCTCAAACTTTTTGGTCTGTGTAGCGCATGTCGCGTGACGGTCTGCTGCCGAGTAGATATAAAGCAGTGTTCGGAACCGTACGATAATTATCGTACAAATACGATAATTTTGTGCCTAAGTTTCACTTTTACCGTGGTTTCATAAAACCACACAACATTTTTTAAAACTTAGTACAATCCAATCTTTTATGCCCTAATATAATTTATATAAGATATGAAGACATAAAAACTGAAAATAGAATTACAGATCAGACAGATCGTTATGGTTTTTTAATGGAGGGATTTATTGATACCTACCGTCTACACTCTACTGGATTTATTTTTAAAAGTTATTTTACGATATGCAACTTTCAGGAAATACATAGAAAATTACTCGAAGAAAAAGATAAGCCTGGGAAAACGACAGTTGGCAATCATTAGGCTGGACTACACAGAGAAAGCAGCCCGGCCAGTGGCCGTGGCCTAGGAAAGCACGTATGCTGTCATTTTTTCTTAAAAAAGAAAATAACAAACAAATAAAACAAAATAAAAGAAAATGACATAATTATTGAAATAGGTACCTACTTAATGGCATTAAGTTAATGCATACTCAATAACATGAAATATTATTATTTATAATGCTTATGTGATGAAGTGCTCATTCAAGTAATCTTGTATGTTTGTATATCACCATATATTCGAATAAAATATTTCCTAATAATATAAAAAAAAGACGTGTGGCACTCGGGGACTGCCGCGGTAAAGCTATTGCATGCTATGCCTTCAAGCCACACCTCCGAGCCCGTCGGAGTGGAAAGCGTGAGGTTTTTTCGTTACGGAATTTCTGGATTCGGTCCCCGCGCTCAAGGCCCGCGATAGAAGCTATGCAATAGCTTAAAAAAATTACATCGAAAATCTGTTTGGAACTACGATACCCTATTAGAAATAAGTGGTTTAATTTACATTTATTAAAAGTTATAGATCCTAACTATTATGTCAATGCGAAAGTTTGTATGTATGGATGGATGTTTGTCACGCAAAAACTATTGATCGATACTGTATGAAATTTGGGTCAGAGATAGATTATAGTCTGGAATATTACATAGGGAATTCACCCGGGTACGCTACGTACGTCTACAGAATCTGAAAAAACTAAACTACAATACAACATCATAAATATCGAACTTCTAAACAGAACATTGTAGTAGTATTATATTATACTAGCGGTCCGCCCCGGCTTTGCCCGTGGTACATATGAAAAATAGATGTTGGCCGATTCTCAGACTTACCCGATATGCACAGAAAATTTCATGAGAATCGGTCCACCCGTTTCGGAGGAGTATGCAGACTAACATTGTGACACGAGAATTTTATATATAAGAAGAAAGATTATGTAGTGACATAGTATATTAATATAGTAGATACATATTTTAAAAACTTCGAATCAAAATATGTTGTAACAACTTTCTACTTTGGAGTCGGATGCCGAATTTGATAAAAAAAGAAAACACAATTTATAACATACCTACGTAAATGAAAGAAATAAATGTTCATTCTATTTATATCTATAAAACATCATCACAATCCGTCCAGCTATTACCAAATGACAACATACATAGCCAGATAACAGTATAAATAATGATAATAAATACGAAACTTAAGGCTTTTACATGCGCTAATAACCTTGACCATACTTGACGGATCTCAAACCTCTCCCGCTGCACCTTCTTTTTTCCTCGCATTTTGTATTTAAAAAGATACTAATCAGTGAAATAAAATATCCTCGTCAGGGACTGTTGTGTAACTGATAATTTATTAAACATAAAATTTTCAGAGCTCTAAGTCAGCAGGTTACGAAGTTTATAGAGTATTTGCGGAAAAATCGATGACCACGGCACATTTTTTTTCTAGAAATCTATTATTTTTGGAAAAAATTCCTCGCGAGCAATTAAAGATCAAAGACCATCCTATTTTATATATTTTTTTCGGTATTGTGCTTTATGTTGTACCAGACTTTATAGAGGTTGAACATAGTCGAAATTGCCGGGTAGCGCCTTAATTACAGAAGGGACAACCAAACAAACAATACAAACTATGTCTTGGCCTACGTCTACGTAACAGTATCTTCAAGAACTTCCATTTAACTTTTATAATGAAAAAACTTTAGCTACGGAACCCATAGTAAACATTTTAGAGTACCTACTGCGGTAATTAATATCTGCAATATGACACGATCATTGATCCCTAATTAATATTTATACATTTGCACAGTAATTACGCTCATGTTTCTGTGGGCAAAGAGATTAATGAGCTAGCTGTTTTCACGTGGTTTTGTTTGTTTTTATAGCTTTTAAATTTTCAGTAACTAAAAATATTATAGTTTTAATTTTATTGCACATTGAATACTATTTACCCTCTTGGGGGTTTATATCTGCCAGAATACATACTATGAGCTGATTTTCAAAGTGTTATTTTAACCGCCGTTCGCCAATGAATTCTACTGATTGAGAACAATACATTAATAAGTAAAAACCTCTTCAAACAAAAATGTTAATAAATAATCCTTCGAGAAACATTTCATCACGATAATTTCCTTCACCACATCAAGATTTTCTTAAAATCTTCGCTTTAATTAAATTCAGAAGCTTGAACCCAATTATATACCTTACTTAAAAATTAAAATAACTGAAATGTATAAGTAGGCAACGAAACGGCAATTTTCAAAAAATGCTCCCCAGTTCATTATAAAACACACTACGCTTTGCACTTCAAAGCTCAATGGCAACGCTTAAAAGCATTTTAAATAGTAATATTTGAAATAAACGTACCGTATTTAACAATAAATGGAACGAAATGCCTCCAATTAAAGTGGAAACCGGGTCACTCGGATATTGGTGCCTAGTTATTGAAAACTATATTAAAACTTGGAGAAATCTTTATTGTAAGATGACTATTGGATATAATAATTTGCCAAGACTTGGGTCGTGTTTCGCCAAAATTTGGGGCATATTTTGCGAAATTTGACGCATGTTTCGAATTAGGTCATGTTGGCACTATCAGGGTTATGTTATATGAATTGCTTTCGGTCTTTTTGGGGTAAAGGGGTGATTTTATGTTTTTGTAGCGCAAATTTAAACACACATGTAGCTTTCAAATCGGCCTTTTTCAGACACACTTAAGTGGTCATTTTATGCGTTTGATTTATCGTTTTTTTAATACTATTCAATATTCAATACTACGAATACGAAAACTATTAATATGCTTTCTACCCTGTGAAAGTTATTATGATAATTTCAACCAAGAATCGAACTAAAAGTAGGTACCTTAATTAATACCCGCGGCCCCATCATTAAAGCGGCTCGACGGAACACAGTGGGGTTTTAGTCGGTAAGAATCCGACATAACCCACGGCTCCTTCCCCGGGGGCCGTGGGTATCTTTGGAAGATTTCCCCATTATAAAAAAAAGGTACCTTAATTATAAAACGCACTAACCATTCTACTACACATTTGATTATATATCTCACTACAGTGAAACCTTAGAGGATTCATTACATAAACATGTTTGTCGCGACTTATATGCAGAACTACTAAACCAATTTGGTTACTTTATATAATTTGGTTCAAACTAATTGTCTTTATTTGCTGAAGTAAATTTGATTTGATTTGATAAATCTTTATTTCCTTAGTTTGAACTAGGGATGTAACGATACATGATTTTGCCGATACGATACCGATACCGATATTTGTAATAATATATCGGCGATACCGATACCGATACCGATATCGATGGCTTGGTAGAAAAATAAATAGTGAATTATGCATAAAAGTTACCAACATTTAACAGAGACTCAACTGTAAATCGTATTCTTTTAAATAACAATGCCAAATAAAAAAAAAAAGAAAACCATTTATTTTAGTATTATTACTTTACAAAGTTAGTTAAACTTTAAGTTATACACATACAATCAGTACCTAATAAATGTTTACTATTGGTAGAGTTTTTTCAAAAAACAAAGTGCGCACGCACGGGCGGCCTCCCGCACCGTTCATTGGGCGCGGTTTTTTGAATTGTTTGATATCGGTATCGGTTGTTTTATAATCGGCGATACGGATATATCGACTTGCCGATTATATCGGCCGATATATCGGTATCGGTATCGGTATCGTTACATCCCTAGTTTGAACCAAATTATATAAAGTAATTTGGTATCTTTATTAAACAATAATGAAAAATATAAATTGAATTCATAGTAAATAGTAATATAATAATGACGTATCTGCAAGGTGTTGATGAAGCCATGTTGTCACGTACGAATGCGTCATTACAGAAATTGCATCATTTAAATACATTCATGTGAATTGATTTATTTTGAATGAATAAAACGCTTTATTGTAGAGCATTAAAAATAGACAAATACATCTTAATATATATAAATCTCGTGTCACAATGTTTGTCCTCAATGGACTCCTAAACCACTTAACCGATTATAATAAAATTCGCACACCATGTGCAGTTCGATCCAACTTGAGAGATAGGATAGGTTTTATCCCGGAAATCCCACGGGAAAGGGAACTATGCGGGGTTTTCTCTGAAAACGCGGGCGAAGCCGCGGGCGGAAAGCTAGCATAACTATGTATATAACTATTCTATTCTTAAAGATAGCGAGAAAAAATCCTCAGTTTAAGTAGGTAACTACCTAGGATAATACGAAATAAATATATTAAATGTATAGACCCGAAGTGACCCTGCCTTCCAATCCAGAAGTCGTGGGTTCGATTCCCAGGGCAAATATTTGTGTGATGAACAATAGATGTTTGCTCTGTGACTGGGTGTTAATTATATATATAAGTATTTAAAATAATATATATTATGTATGTTTATCAGCCATCTGGTTTCCATAACACAAGCAAAAGCTTAGTATGGGACCAGATCGTGCCGTGTATGAAAATCGTACTGAAATATTTATTTATTTATAGGGGTTAAAAAATTAATACGTCAATTTTATTTCTACTAATATAAAAAGTATAAAAAGTCAAGATAGATGGAGTATGTTTGTTAATGTTCGAAACAGCTGACCGGATATATATGAAATTAGTTAGGGAGATAGATAAATTACAGTCTAAATTAGCAGACTAATTACTGAAGTAACACTCAACTCATTCGTGAAGTAGTTTTTCTTTAATGAACATATTATAAACTACTAGCGACCCGCCCCGGCTTCGCACGGATGCAATGGCGGCCGGCCGGTACCGCCGCGCGCCGCAAACGCTACGTCCCGCAATTTTTAAATCTGTATTATCTTCGAAAATATTCACTTAATATCTTCATACGGTGTAAAGGGCCATATAGATCTATATTAAATGAACAATGTATTCAAGGTATTTAATTCGTTAAGGATTAATGCTGTGTTGGTTAAAATCGCTTCGAAAATTAACCATTATTTGTCGTAAAAAGTAAATGACAAAAAAAAGTTATTGTGGGTTATCCATAAGAGATAGACATATACCATCGCGGACTTTTCTGTAGACCTTTTCAATGTATACAATACTTAGTACATTATTTTGATAAAACTCGTAGGGTTCAGCCTGCGTTTGCAATGTAAGCGGAAAAAATGTAATTATTTACGACATCACATTAGAAACCTCAAAAATAACAGTACTTCTCCACTATTTAATGGATGTTATTATACATATAAACCTTCCTCTTGAATCACTCTATCTATTAAAAAAAACCGCATCAAAATCCGTTGCGTAGTTTCAAAGATTTAAGCGTACAAAGGGACATAGGGATATAGGGACAGAGAAAGCGACTTTGTTTTATACTATGTAGTGAAGTGATCTGATTTAAAAACAAAGCTCATACTCATACAACATAATATCACCGTCAGAACATATTATTATTTGACTAGCTTACCGCCCGCAGCTTCGCCCGCTTTGTCTAAAACCTAATAAATTATATACTTACTAAAACCTTCCTCTTGAATCACTCGTTCTATTAAAAAAACCGCATCAAAATCCGTTGAATAGTTTTAAAGATTTAAGCATACAAAGGGACATAGGGACAGAGAAAGCGACTTTGTTTTATACTATGTAGTGATTGGCTATAGATCATAGGTACTCGACTGGTAAAAATTAATAATTTTTCAGTCCTTATTTCTGTTTTATGTATCTGCAATTGGTTTATGCAACACAAAAAAATAACAACCTATATCTAACTACAAATAGAAATAATATAAAATAGTGACAAATCGTGACCAATTTCAAACTTATTCCAAAACACAAAACAACACAACACTAACATAGCTTAATAACTGTAACTTCAGCAGTCATTAATTATAAAATCCGATAAGGAACGGAATAAGTTGCCTCAAGTTTCGATATTAAAAATGAATAATTCATTTATGACGATCACAGCCTGATTCAGCATCCGATATTTCACAGCGGAATAAATTTACAATCACCAGAAATAACGAATATTTGGTTTTCAACCGACTACTACTGTCACTTCGCGCAAAACATCTGATTTTTCAAACTTAAAATGTCTTTATGTATCATACATTGCACTTGTAAGATAATACATACACACACATATTAAGAAAAAACACTATTTTTAACATTCATGATATTTTTGATGTCATTTTTGTTATTTAAACTAGTTAAAAAACAGTTTAAAAAAGTTCTGTCTTGGACGTCCGTGTGTCTGTATGTGCGGAGGATTTTCTTGTTAACACGATAGCGACCGAAATACTTTACTAATCGAGTCTTTTTTTTTCTCTTACGCTTGAGTATGCTCAGGAATAGAACCCTTTCATTTTTCAGGGTCTGATTCGATGTGGTTTAATTGTTATTAAATAAACAAAAATAATAATTAATAAATAATTATTAAAAAAAAATTATGAGGCGTGCACTTTTGGATTTTCCAAACTATTTTGCTCCTATTTTTGTTGCAACTGTCTATTCCAGACAGTGTAGACGTCTTTTTTTATTTTTATTTTTGGTAATTTTTTAGAAAAGTAACATAAATTACGGACACAATTAGATTTAGATAGTAGATACTAATAAGGGTAATTTTATAGCATATACTAGCAAACCGGGCGAACTCCGTTTCGCCACCAGATACACCTTTTCTTTGCTATAAACCTCACGGAGCCCGAGACCTTTCAAACGAATGCAAAACCGTGGAAATCGGTTCGTGCATTCTGTAGTTATAGCGTCAGGAAGGAAAACCCGACTTATTTTTATATATTAGACTATGTACGCTTCTGTCAGTCGCAGTTTTTCAGATGTCATCTTTGTATGTGCGTACGTTGGTGCGTACAATGTATATGTACATATTATAAAATCCTGTTTAATCTCGTTATTTTCGTATAGTACATGCCCCCTGATTTATACCTAATATATTATTATCACTATCCTTAAATCAATTGAAATAACAGCTTAAATTATTCGGTAATACATATTTAAAACAATTCTAATCTAATCGTTTGAGTTAGATCATTTCAAACAAGCAGAAAATAGACAAATGTTTCCTCTTTAAATTAAGTGTAAAATGTAGATATAACAGTTAACACTAAAACTTTAAATATGTAATTACAGAAAACATTATGTTACAATTAGCTTCTAGAATACTTTTCCTGTAGGAATCATATCTTCTTACAACGGTCGAGTACTCAGTACATCCATAACTTGAAAGCGTTAAAACAACGCACTCCCCTGCGTCAACAAAACGTAAATTCCCGCTTATAAATAACAACTCATATACATGACGTCTTTATTTGAATTTGAATTTTATTGCAATGTACGATATACAACTGTTTGTTTGTCTTGCAGTAAAAAGTATATAAAGCATTTTATCGAGAGTGTTTCTTTTAATAAATGGTTATATTACCCCAAATCTCATGAAACATCATCAAAATTCCACGACTGCCAAAGAAAATTTATTTATAAGATGTTCAGCCGTTTCGACTAAAAAGATTTTACTCGTAAATATGTCTTAACCTTATATTCTCAGCTTGCGCATACGCAGTGGAAATCTAAATATAATTGCGTTTTCCCCAATAATAATTTTAAAATAGAGAAGTTATTATCTAAATTATAATATTATGTTTCTCAGAGAAGCATTTTTCAAAAGTTTTCACACTTCTATACCGTCCGCGTCACTACAAATTCAAAAAGCGCTTCGCCTCGTCTATCTGTTTTCGTGATTAACTCAAAAAGTACATGCACCAATTTTCATTTTGTTTACACCAATGGATAGCGTGGTTATCGTGGTTATCGTTTTAGTATAATATATAGTTTGTCAAGTTTTCAACCGACTTTAAAAAAAGGAGGAGGTTCTCAATTCGACTGTAATTTTTGACAAAGCGGACCCGTTGGAGGTACGCTTAAATACAGGTAATAATTCTTATAATATATAATAATACTAAGAAGGAACCCAGGACTTCCATACAAAAAATTTAAAGACAATACCCAAGAGTCGCTAAATTATACACATCATACGAAAAGCCGAGAAAACTTTGTTTACAATTTTTTTACAATACCGTTCCGCACTAGCACAGATTGTCCGGTAATTGTAAACATTGTTTGTTCTTGTGGAAGGAATGCGTTTATTTATAGTGCAAATTGAAAACAATTCTTAAAAGTCAATTCGAAAACTGTTTTGTTGGATTTAGGAACTGCGTTGTGGTTATTACAAATACAATAGGTACTGCCACCCGCTTTCGCCTGGGTTTATAATTTCTGTCTAATTATGTTTTACTAGCTATGCTCCGCGGTTTTACCCGCATTGCTCCGCTCCTATTAGTCTTAGCGTGATGATATATAGCGTATAGCCTTCTTCGATAAATGGGCTATCTAACACCGAAAGAATTTTCAAATCGGACTTCTGGTTCCTGAGATTAGCGCGTTCAAACAAACAAACAAACTCTTCAGCTTTATAATATTAGTAAAGATACATATTACCTTCATGAAGACACAATTTCCCTACGCGAAAACAAAATAAACTTTTATCACATAAAGACCTAACATTGAAACGTGATTTATTCATTGTATTATTTACTCGACACGAGCGAGCGTGGTCAAGTTACATTCTACATGCAATTAGTCAGTCTACGAGAGTGCTTAAATGTCTGGATAAGACGATAAACTCTTTAGTATTTACTTTATTAATGAACATTCTACTGCTTTTTTTAACTTAATAATATCTTTATACCTAAGTAAATACCTTTTAAAACGAATGCATCAAAATGGTTAATTTTACTGTTTGTTTTTGTCAGAACTAGAATAATATTATGTAATTATTATTAAGAAAATAACAAAAAAAACGGCCCAGTACGCGATTAGTAGAAGTATTTTAAAATTAATCGCGCGAAAAAATCGAATAAGTTTTGTTTTCGATTTGGATTAAAAGCTATATATCACATAAAAATACACTGTTTCTGAGTAACATCTACAAGGCTATTTTTCTTGTGCTAATCGATTCAATCTGGGCGAACACGGGGCGATTGTCTAGTTAATCTACATCATTAGAATATCATTGTCTACATCTCTCAAAAAGAGCAGCTGTTCTTGAAGAAAAGTATTTTAAGTTTTAACTATAGCTATAGGTACATATTATTATGTTTATTACGCGACATAAAAAATTTAATGACCAATATAGTCTCTCGAGTCAAATAAAGTTTCTTAACACTTCATATTTATACTTTAATTTAAATATTTCAACACGTTTTAATTAACATGAAAACAACAAATGCATTATGTATAGAAATATATAAACTATTATTACGGTCTTTATGTTACACTAGCTGTGCCCTGCAGTTTTACCCGCAGTGCTCCACTCCTGTTGGTCTTAGCGTGATGATATATAGCCTATAGCATTCCTCGATAAATGGGCTATGTAACACCGAAAGAATTTTTCAAATCGGACCAGTAGTTCCTGAGATTAGCGCGTTCAAACAAACAAACTCTTCAGCTTTATAATATTAGTATAGATTTTTTAAATATCATCAATAATACTATCTTAACAGGATTCTATAAATATACTATTTTTAATTACTGATGAATAAACTCAATACAAATATTAGAAAGGAATACAATTTCTCCGTAGACATCATTTCTACCAAATATTACATGCGTATTATGAAATTAGAAATACGAAAGTATTATACATTAAATATTTTTATTTCTGTACCAATCATTTCTTTGCCAAAATATTTTTAGACTGACAATCACATTAAATAGGCTCTTAGAAATTGAATACTTCTTCGCTTTATTTTGAAAGAAAATAATCTGCTCGCCTGGGTGGCCACCTACGTAAATAAATTCGAAACACCGGCTTATAATAATACTATAAGGACGTATATACTATCTGTGCCCGTAACTTCCAGATATTTCCGCGTAATCCCACTAATATTATAAATACAAAAGTTTGTGTGTTTGTTTGTTTGTAACTCCTTCACGCAAAAACTGCAGAACCGATTTTCAAGAAATTTGCATGCATAGAGCGTAAATTTGATAAACTATGCGGGTTTTCCTTTGACTACGAGGGAGAAAAGATAGTTTACAATAATATTCATTGATAATTCGTTCTAAGGTTTTAATACACAAAAAAAACTTAATAATATATCAATGAGTTTTTAATGTGATAACTGCTAGCCAACATACATTTTTATTTCTATCCAATATTTCCAAAGACTCGTTAAAACGATATTATTTTAAACATGTTCATTATAAAATGAATAGACAAAGAAATCTCGTTAAATCTTATTCCCAGAAAGTGTTCAAGTGTTAATAAATAATTTTCCAAACATCCCATGTTATTGACTACCGAAGTATGAATCACGCCAGTCTAGGCGGTAAATGTAGCATGCCAAATCTCGTAGACGTAGACTATATTGTATGTATGTATGTAGGACGGTCTGCGCCAACCCAATTTTGTTGCGCATTACTTTTATCTGATTTTAGACAAATATTTTGTAGGTTAAGGTTTGGAAGGTGATTTATAATTTTTCCGCTCGCGGCTTCGCTCGCGTTTCTAAAACTTAACAAATTATGTACTAAAATCTTGTGCAGTTGTGCATATGGAGTGATATAACTCACGATAGAGGTATATAAAACTATTGCACGCCTCATAAGCGAAGCGTTGAGGTGGGTACTACTGTCACTTCGCGCAAAACATCTGATTTTTCAAACTTAAAATGTCTTTATGTATCATACATTGCACTTGTAAGATAATACATACACACACATATTAAGAAAAAACACTATTTTTAACATTCATAATATTTTTGATGTCATTATTGTTATCTAGTTAAAAAACAGTTTAAAAAAGTTCTGTCTTGGACGTCCGTGTGTCTGTATGTGCGGAGGATTTTCTTGTTAACACGATAGCGACCGAAATACTTTACTAATCGAGTCTTTTTTTTTCTCTTACGCTTGAGTATGCTCAGGAATAGAACCCTTTCATTTTTCAGGGTCTGATTCGATGTGGTTTAATTGTTATTAAATAAACAAAAATAATAATTAATAAATAATTATTAAAAAAAATTATGAGGCGTGCACTTTTGGATTTTCCAAATTATTATTACATTATACTAAGATATAAGGACTTTAAAATACTGAGATCTAGATTCTAGACTTGTTTTGGGAGCTGAAAATAATCTAGACAACTACCTTTTCCACAAAACAAAATATCGCAACGGAATAATCTTTCGCTTAAAAATACACACTCCAATCGGTTTATTTATTCTATAGCTACCATGCAACATACATAACTCCTTTGATGTCATCACGTATTTTCATTAGAATGTACTGAAAAGTTCCTAGTTCGATTCCCAGTGTAGACTAACAAAATAAATACCATTTGAATGCCATAAAAACCAAAAATATCAAATTCAAAATAAATATAATTTAAAGAAATTTAAAATATGCTGTAAGATCACGAAATTGTTGCATTGTCACCGATTCTTGAAAAGTGTACAAAGCTTGAATTAAATCTTTTCGTTTAAAGTGGATGAAAATCGAATCTAAAGGAGTCGGTTACATACAAACATACAGGTGAACCTAATAAAAGCGTGTTATAATTGTCACAGTGTATAAATGGTACAGAAGATTTACAGAAGACTTACTTTCATGCGCATAAAGAAAATCGATCAATGAAACAGATGTGTTCATTTGGCCCATACCCCATAAGAGGACACGGGACTATCCCATTTTCTATTCATTCGTTTCTATATAAAAACGCGTTTAAAATATATGGCTTTGATTTTATTTAGAATACAACGTCGAAATTAAATTTATATCTTGTTCAAATGAATTATAGCTTCCGACGACCTTCAACTTGTTTCCTGTGTTTCTAAATGCAAGAGGGAAAAACATCTGCTCAGAATTATCGATGTTACACCATTTAGTGATTTTAGTGAATTATTTTTGTGTAAAAACACTTATTGCGTATTTTAATGAATGTAGTTCCTTTTGTGACTATTAATTTACTAGAAAGACTTGCTTTTCGCCAGCGGTTTCGCCCGCGTAGTCAAAGAAAAACCCGCATAGTTCCCGTTCCCGTGGGATTTCCGGGATAAAACCTATCCTATGTCCTTCGTCAGGTCTCAAGCTATCTCTGTACCAAATTGAAGTACATGTACTGCATGTGATTAGCTCGGACATACATACAGACAAACAAAAAATTCTAGATACTATATTTTTGGCTTCGGTATCTTAATATCTAGATCACCCCCCAAGTATTATTTAAAAAAAATATACAATGTACAGTTTTGACTTTCCTACAATTTTGTTATAATAATATGTAAATAGATATATTATGTGTAATGTGTATAGATTATTAATTTGGCACGTTTTTATGTGATACTAGCGGTCCGCCCCGGCTTCGCCCGTGGTACATTTTTACGTTTTATCTACATAAAAACCATCCTCGTACTTCAAGGAATATAATGAAAAAAGAATTATCGAAATCGGTTCAGCCGTTCTCGAGTTATGCGCTTACCAACACATTTTGCGATTCATTTTTATATATAAGAAGAAGAAGAAGAAGGTATTTGAAGTGTTTGGGCATATTGATTATTTTTGTTAGAATTATTAGGCTTGAATGTTTTGTATTGTTATTGTTTCTTCTTTATATAAATAATAATTTGTACACATTATATTATATGGTGCTAATTTTTGTAACTACAATCACTGCTTACTTATATATTACCTAAAGTATACATTTATTTGCAGTCTAGAATTAATTTAAGTGTCTAAACTTAATTTATTTTAATTTTATTATCCAAATTATACAAACACTCTTAAAATTAATCATCGTTCTTTATCACAAATCTAAAACAAAAACACAATGGAAAGTCTTTTTCAAAAATTACGACTTTTGTAATTATAATAACGTCCAAAAATAAGAACATTTGTACGCTCGTTAAAATGTAGAATCACAACAATGTAAGGTCGAATTGAGTTCATGTAGATCGCGTGACGCCGGGTTGAATATACTAGTGTGATATATTGCTTTACAAACACACGTCATGTATAATATTTATTATGAAGGTAAGCTGTTAAACTTCATAGTTTTTATAATAATTTTGTAGTAGACATGTGTAGGAATGGATGGTGACTTATAATCTCGTTTTGCGATTTATGTAATCTGTAGTAGATTAAATATGTGTTGACATTCGTTAAAGGTTTGCAGTTCCGCAGTTTTTGTTTTATGCATTTCAGGTAGCTCTACTTTATTTTGGTTAATCATTTTTCATCATTAAATTTCAAGTCCATAAATACAATTTATAATTATTATCTACTAATGTAATTAAGGATTTATATTATTTAATACAATACCAACAACTCCTTGATGGTAAGACCATGCCTGCACCGCCCATGAGCGTTCGCAGTTATTTTTACAAGTTCAAAAATAAACAATATTTTCGACCTTTTTCGAGCCATTCGTGAAATTAAATCTATTTTCGTATTGTAATGCTAATTAAATACCTTTTTATGTAAATCGTGAAACAAATGGATAGGGTGAAACAAAGAAGTGAAAGTATTTGAATAATTTTTAGATTCTTCAAATGGAAATGCCCTTTGGCCAAACTGTAATTCAATTTTGAAATATGTTTGGTTTGTTCATCAAATTGATAGGTTAGGAGGTTAGGTGATTATAGTACCTATGCATTTTTTGTAAAAATAAATAGTTTAATATATTTACTAGCTGCGCTTCGCGGTTTCACCCGCGTGGCTCCGCTCCTGTTGATCTTAGCGCAATGATATATAGCCTATAGTTTCCTCGATAAATGGGCTGTCTAACGTCGAAAGAATTTTTCAAATCGGACCAGTAGTTCCTGAGATTAGCGCGTTCAAACAAACAAACTCTTCAGCTTTATTATTACTATAGATTAATATTATACGCTTACAAATTAAATAACTTTTGAATAACCTGGTTGTCTATATTTTGTTTGCTATTAAAAACATAAACAAACTAAAACACAACAAAACCACGTGGTAACTTCGTTAATTTCTTCATATATAACGTATAATTAAATAACAAACCACAAGTATTTACGCAATTAGGCGATCTGTAACAATTTGTAAGACATTTTGATCTTGTGCCAAGTATCGAAATTTATCTGATTTTTGTCATTTTTCAATAGATATAGGTCAATGGTATGTGTACTAGAAGCCAAGGTTTAAAAATATTTATATTTTTACATGTAGATCAAAACAAGAGTTGTTTTGTTTAACGTCTTATTAACTTTGTCAACACTGTTTGTCAATTATGTTTTATTGAAGCTCGGTATAGAAATAAAATGAAAATGAAACTGAGACCAAATAGTTTTCAGACTTATTACGATTTTAGAGACTTAAAGATGTGTACTGTAACCTGAATCTTTAAAATTAATCCAAGCCATACATTGCATCCATTAATTTCTAAATTTAGAAATATTTCGACAGCTTGAAACAATTATTGAATTAGTTTTAAACTCTTCATTAATTAATCTATACTAATATTATAAAGCTGAAGAGTTTGTTTATTTGTTTGAATTCGCTAATCTCGGGAACTACTGGTGCGGTTAAATTTCTTTCGCTGTTAGATAGCCCATTTATCGAGGAAGATTATAGGCTTTGTATCATCACGCTACGACCAACAGGCGTGGACCCACGGGGGTGAAACCGCGCGGAGCATATAGCTAAAGGAGTCGGTTACATACATACAAACATATAGGTGGAGTAAAACCGTGTTAAAAGCGTTTATCAAAAATAAAATTGTACTTTTATAACTTTACTATCTTACCTTTCTTTATTAATAACAAATAGGGAGGTCTTCTATTTTACAACAAAATTTCATTTCCTCTCAAACACTTTGCCCGAAAACAGTTAACCCGTCACCATCAAAATGATACCCCAGGACCCACGTAAAGGTTAAAGAGCAATTAGCCAGCTCATAACTTAGTTAAGCTAACGTAGCCCCAAGTCTATGCTAAGTTGCTTCAAGTTAATTGTTTAACTTCTCGCTTCGCTTATGTCATGAATAACTTATACTTGAGGGGTTATGCGCTATATCACTTATTGCTTTAGAGTATACCCATTTTACGTTGTTCAAGTTGATATCCATGCTATAATATCATATAACAATGTTTTTGTTAATCGTATGATAATTCATATTGCACGCCTCATAAGCGAAGCGTTGAGGTGGGTACTACTGTCACTTCGCGCAAAACATCTGATTTTTCAAACTTAAAATGTCTTTATGTATCATACATTGCACTTGTAAGATAATACATACACACACATATTAAGAAAAAACACTATTTTTAACATTCATGATAATTTTGATGTCATTTTTGTTATTTAAACTAGTTAAAAAACAGTTTAAAAAAGTTCTGTCTTGGACGTCCGTGTGTCTGTATGTGCGGAGGATTTTCTTGTTAACACGATAGCGACCGAAATACTTTACTAATCGAGTCATTTTTTTTCTCTTACGCTTGAGTATGCTCAGGAATAGAACCCTTTCATTTTTCAGGGTCTGATTCGATGTGGTTTAATTGTTATTAAATAAACAAAAATAATAATTAATAAATAATTATTAAAAAAAAATTATGAGGCGTGCACTTTTGGATTTTCCAAATTTTTCAATCTTTGCTATTATAAATTCAGTATTTTGTGTGAATTTGTGTATGATGTAATACTAGTAATTTATTCGTTAAATAATTTGTTTCATCGATAGAAAACTTACATATTATTCCGGAGTGACAAAGTGTAGTGTAGTTTTTATTTATTTATTTTATTTTAAACACTTTATTGTGCTGCCAACATAACAAAAGTAGGTACAATTGAACTTAAACTAGTAAAAACAACACAGAAGGCGGCCTTATTACTAACAAGTAATCTCTTCCAGGCAACCAACAGATTGTGTGAAAAACAATATTAGTACAATTTGTGATCAGATAATAATAATATGATTTAAGTAAAATTATTTGATTCCAAATAGTGTAATTCATAAATATGTATAAGTTTTCCAAAATATGAAAATCGCAGAGACAAGTAATCACATAGATACTTTTAAGTATTTGCGTTGATCTCAAATATCAAACAATAATAAACGAATTCATTTATTATCATTCTAATAACATGTATACCAATCAAGCATAATATTTCAGCGAAGAAAATTGCTTAGCCGTTGAGAAAATCGATTAGTGAAACAGCTGTTCACATTCATCCATACCACGTAATAATATTATAACCCTTGAGGGTAGAACCGTAATATATTGTATGTATTTACTATTTATAGACATATAGATGTATGTCAGTCTGAAACGGGTTTCTATGTTTTCAAATTTCTTCATAATGTAGTCTCGTGGGTCAAAAAAGGCCAATCAATATTTTGTAGAAATAAATCTTGCAGTATCGATAATTTCGGTAATATTATTAAATTTTAAAAACTTCCGTTTGAAGATATTCAAATTGTAATGGTGTCTAAGGTTCGTTATTTGAGAAATTAGAATGTTGCACATGAGATCAAGTATGTAGGTTCTTACGGTACATTTACTTCAAACGAGCGAATGTTCATTCTAACCCCACTATGTCAAATTCTTTTAGTGTGTAAACAGGCGTAGAGCATTCTTTCGTTCTAAAGATTATAGGTATGCAATGTTCTAAATACTGAACAACACTGAGAAAGAATGCTCTTGCTCTAGCTCTATGTTCGTTGGATGTAAATGCACCGTATGATAAACAAATACTACAAATCACTACATAGTATAAAACAAAGTCGCTTTCCCTATGTCCCTATGTCCCTATGTCCCTTTGTACGCTTAAATCTTTGAAACTACGCAACGGATTTTGATGCGGTTTTTTTTAATAGATAGAGTGATTCAAGAGGAAGGTTTATATGTATAATAACATCCATTAAATAGTGGAGAAGTACTGTTATTTTTGAGGTTTCTAATATGATGTCGTAAATTTTTACATTATTTCCGCTTACATTGCAAACGCAGGCTGAACCCTACGAGTTTTATCAAAATAATGTGCTAAGTATTATACACATTGAAAAGGTCTACAGAAAAGTCCGCGATGGTATATGCCTATCTCTTATGGATAACCCACAATAACTTTTTTTTGTCATTTACTTTTTACGACAAATAATGGCTAATTTTCGATGCGATTTTAACCAATACAGCATTAATCCTTAACCAATTAAATACCTTGAATACATTGTTCATTTAATATAGATCTATATGGCCCTTTACACCGTTTGATTTAAGTGAATATTTTCGAAGATATTACAGATTTAAAAATTGCGGGACGTAGCGTTTGCGGCGGTACCGGCCGGCCGCCCGGCTATCGGGCGAGTCGAGCGGGCCGCTATGTTTTTAATTTTATATACAACGTTCACAGTTTTTCTGTAGTGTATTTTGTATCAGCATTGCACCCGTGCGAAGCCGGGGCGGGTCGCTAGTCTTATATATAAAATTCTCGTGTCACAATGTTAGTCTGCATACTCCTCCGAAACGGGTGGACCGATTCTCATGAAATTTTCTGTGCATATCGGGTAAGTCTGAGAATCGGCCAACATCTATTTTTCATATGTACCACGGGCGAAGCCGGGGCGGGCCGCTAGTGTAGGTATATATTTGTATCATACTATATTAATTAAAATGACATCTTTCGTCTCTCCTGGCATACATTATCAAGTCCACTTTTAAACACTCACAAATCAAAAGACAACTTAAAAACGCATTAAAATAAAACACATTTAATTGGACTCATTCATCACTTCAAACGATTTTTCAAAACAAAGCAATAATCTTGAAAATGTATATATATAACCGCAGTTTCGAAACTGTCAGTCTGTCTGTCACAAACTTGACCCACTTTAAAATATTACAATTTGTAAAAACTCATAAATATTATTTTTTATGGCGTAGTAAATGCGAGAATAAGTAAATTGTTCTATATTTCGTAATTATTTCTTAACACGTAAATAAAATTATTTCTGTCATGTGAATATAAAGCAAAGTTGTAACGTAAAAAAAGTTTATTTGTAAATACACTATTTCCATACATCTAGGATTAAATAATAGGATTATAAGAGTCTAAATTAAAACGTCGCCAATCCTACTTAGGGTTAAATGTTAATCTTTGAATATTATAATGGATTATTTCATACTAGCTGCGCTTCGCGTAATGATATACAGCCTAAACAGCCTCTATAAATGGACTATCTAACACTGAAAGAATTTTTCAATTCGGACTAGTAGTTCCTGAGATTAGCGCGTTCAAACAAACGAACAAATTCTTCAGCTTTATAATATTAGTATAGATAAATATATCTCCATTATAACATCAGATTTTAGCACAAATTAATAGGTTATAGTTGTAGAAGTTCTATACTCAATATCTTCTTTATATATAAAAATGAATCGCAAAATGTGTTGGTAAGCGCATAACTCGAGAACGGCTGAACCGATTTTGATAATTCTTTTTTTATTATATTCCTTGAAGTACGAGGATGGTTCTTAAGTAGAGAAAACGTAAACAATAAACATGTACCACGGGCGAAGCCGGGGCGGACCGCTAGTTTTGTATAAAAACTGCAAACAAAATCATATAATTTCAACGTATAAATTTGCTCTATCTTTTTACGTAGGTATTTAGTAATACTATTAAAAGCTTTCCGATAAAGAATTTTTAATTTCACCAAGCAAAATGTATGAAATATTTTCATTGTTCGAAGTAAATTAATATTGAACGGCATAAAAGATTGTAATTTTACATACAATGAGTGCATTAAGTTCGGAAATATTTTAATTAAAGTATCAAATTTTAAATTTAATTGATAGATACTTTATTATAAGAATAATAATTAACTATAAATTAAAAAATACATACATTCGAGTAAACTTCCTTCTCCTTTTTAAGAAGTCGGTTAAAAAGTTATTGAAATCTGATTTCGACCACAACGGCTAATATCAATAGAAACTAACCAACTGCAGATATAATATAGTTGAAAAGCACATATAAACAAGTATGTTTACTTCTCCATCGCTCTTAAAATAGTTATTATTAATTAGTTAGTGAAAATAGTAATTAGTATCACTGGAGATCCTGGCACTAATTCCAATAACAGATGAATATCATTAACATGCTTCTATTTCAAAACAGACCGCCTCCTTGGTACAGTGGTTGACGCGTGAGCGTAACACCGAGGGGTCCTGGGTTTGATTCCCGGTGGAGACGAAGAAAAAAAATGTCTCTGTCTCGCAGGACACAGAAGGCTGATCCTACTTGTCCCGATCAGTGAAACAGATGTATAATGCATCTGCCCCTTACCCCATTAGGGGACATGGGACTTCACTTTATTTCAAAACATCTAAGAATAATTTCGACAAATATGATATACAATACCTACTACATATTTATATCTATCTATATTTTATTATATTTTTTATGGATTCTTCTCAGTATGAAAAGAATATGTCATAGAAAAATAAACTCAAAAAGAGTTTTTCAATCAACATACTGATATCTATACCTATTTTAATTTAAAAAAAATTGGGGATATGTTTAATTTCGTATTGATTTTTAAATCGCAGAATCAAGTAATCAGTCTTGTGTACTAGAAAAATCCAGATTCGAGACTTGTAGATATTGATAGAGTTACTGATAGCTTATTTTCCGCTTGTTGACATAATATATTAACATACTGACAGATAAAATAATTAACACATATCCAGAAGTTATGAAACTGGTTATATGACTTTTCTCTATCGGGAATCGAACCGAATACAACAGACAAAGGCAGATAAAACTTTATGACTTATGTAACAAAAAAGTTTCTCTATTTATCTTTGCAAGCTTCAGGGAACTGAATTTTTTATTAGCTTCATACTAACAACATCTAAGAGTATAGTGGTTTACGTAGAACAAAAGGCTTAACTTGGAAAGAAAGCCTTTTTGCAAATCGAGAATATGATATACTAGCTTTCCGCCCGCGGCTTCGCCCGCGTTTTCAAAGAAAAACCAGCATAGTTCCCGTTCCCGTGGGATTTCCGGGATAAAACTTATCCTATGTGTTAATCTAAGTTACCATCTATATGTGTGCTAAATCTCATAGTAATCAGTTCAGTAGTATTTGCGTGAAAGAGTAACAAACATACACATACACATCCATCCTCACAAACTTTCGCATAATTTATAATATTAGTAGGATTTCTGCAAAAAAAAATCATCTAGATCAATTCACCTAATATGGCTTGAAACAGAAGGAAACAACTTTCAAAATATAATTCATTATTTTCATTGTATTTTTTTATAATATTATAAAGAACGAAAACGCAAAAAAAATATTATGTGTATCGTCCTTTTTGTTATTTACGGTTTCAGAGCTTTAAGCTACGTTCGATTCAGCATATACCTCAAATAGTGTAAAATATTGTGAAATAAACCTATAATATAGTATTTTTTTCATTAGAATATTATAACAATGAATTTGATGATACCAAATCCGCTCTATAAACAATTTAAATCGAACGTTGAATGCTCCCTTATCGTTAACCACAAAGGCACATCATTTTATTTATCTCAAACAGAATCTTAGCAAAGATTTAAGACCTCACTCGCTTCTGAGACGTGACCCAAAAACGAAGATATTAATTCTAAACGGAGAAACCTCTTTTGAAAGAATAACGATTTGAGGTACGTTAAATTGTTATTTGGGAATCGTTTTATTTTTAGACAGGGATTTGGAAAGGCTTTTATCGAAATATACAGGTTTTTCCGTTTCCATAATCCATACTAATATTATAAATGCGAAAGTAACTCTGTCAGTCTGTCTGTTACTCAATCACGCCTAAACTACTGAACCAATTTGCATGAAATTTGGTATGGAGATATTTTGATAAACGAGAAAGGACATAGGCTACCTTTTATTGCGAAATATGTACCACGGGCGAAGCCGGGGCGGACCACTAGTATTATAAATATGATTAATTTTACGCTTGAGTAAATAAATATTCCAACTATTTTAAATCCTGTCCAAAATTCATTGTCCTTTTCATTTACAGTTAGCTATACATTATCATTCTACAATTCATAAATTAAATAATACTTACAAAAGCATTGCAATATATTCAGTACATTTTTATAAATAAATAAAAAATTGTGCGTGTATTAGTGTACACACGTAAGAAGTGAAACTTCTTTATGGCCTTATTTTTCAAAAAATAATTTACTATATGCAACTTTACAGAAATACGTCGAATCACGCGTGGTAGGGATAAGAAAAAGATGGCGCGTAACGGAAAAATGTCACGCGTAACGAAAAAATGTTACACTAAATTTTTTTCCAACCCCGATAAAGAAGTTTCACTTCAAAAATCAGTTCGCGTCTACCTCTTAAAATTATTTATAGGTAATTTCACTAATTTCTTGTTACATTTTAAATGTAAGTTATATTAAATAAATTATGTTCTTGATATGTATAATAATTTTCGACTTAAAATCATCGTTTAAATAAAGTTAAATCCTAAAAGAAAATATGAGATTTTTTTTTCAAGCTATTAATGATGATCGACGCTCATAAGTATCTACAAAACTATCCATTCATTTCATTGCTCGTATATTTGCATTTTGGCATAGTTACAACGCAATATTTATAATTATATTTATCTTGATTTCTAGAAAAATCACGTTTTTACTGATACACTATAAAAACAAGACTATAAAAGACGAAACTTCTTTTTTTGGGATTCTCCTCGATTCGTCCTTTATATTTGATTCCATTTAAGTATATGGGTTTGATTTCCGGTTGAACAACCATAAAATGCTTGTAATAGCATTGAAAAAGTATGTATATTTCAGAGGTCTTTCAGATAAAACAGTCTTGATGGTCCCAGAGAGACGTTTTATCATTTTCGACCCCTAATTACTTATCCAAGAAGGTCGGTCCATTGAAGATTCCGGGTTGGAAATATATTGAAAAGGTTCACATGAATATGTAATACAATATAAACAGTGACTTAGCGACTTTTAAAACCATTTTTGTAGAGATTTTGTATGTGTATGTGTATGACTTGTTTGGTAATGTATTTTTAGCCAATTTTGATCTTTTGTTTACTATTTTTATGATAACAAGTTGTCAATAGTAAGATACTAGATTTCCGCACGCGGCTTCACCCGCGTTTTCAAAGGAAAACCCGCATATTTCCCGTTCCCGTGGGATTTCCGGGATAAAACCTATCCTATGTGTTAATCCAAGTTACCCTCTATATGTGTGCTAAATTTCATTGTAATCGGTTCAGTAGTTTTTACGTGAAAGAGTAACAAACATCCATACATCCATACTTACAAACTTTCGCCTTTATAATAGTAGTAGGATAAAGACTGATAAAATAATAATTGTATATGTATAACTATGTATTAGGTATATTTAGCATATTAATCTGTGTTCTAAACCCACAATTTGCATAGATACGCATTTTTATTTAGAAGATCGTGAAAATTTCCATTGCATATTAAAAAATCAAACTGAAAAAAACATTATTTATGTGCTCTTATTTATCCGATAAAAATAAGTTTACGCGCACGCAAAAACGCGTTTGCTAACAATATGAGTCACTACAAACTATATCATAATGACAGTCGCAATGACATTATATCAAAGACAAATCCAAATAACATGGCGCATTGATACGCAACCAATCTGCACGCCATTAATTTTTCAGCAGAATCAATTTATGGAGGGAAATCCTTCAGCCATGACAGCTGTTAATATTTAATGGAGGCGACAGGTGGCACTGCATTTACATTTTTCTCAGAATATTAACAGCTTGGGATTGTTAGAAGAATAAGGTCATGGCTAGCATTGGATCGACTTCCGTTGATTTTCATCACACGCACGTAAAAACCTTTTGTGTCAAAATTGAAGTGTAACATATGCCAGACATCAATCAAAACTTTTATTTTATTTGATCTTAATTTTTCAGGTTACTCAGAACTTACCCCAGGGTGGTCATTGTCACAATGGTGTACCAGAAGGCAGCTGGAATGGATGTGAAATTCGTGTCCTGTTCGTTCTTCTCAGCGTAGAACATCACAGTTGCGAATATGATGATAGCCATCGCCAGGGAGAACACAAGGAAGCCGAGTTCACTGGCGCACGACTTCAGCGTGTAGCCCAGGATCCGCAGTCCCTGGGAGTGCCGGGAAAACTTGAAGATTCGGAACACTCGAAACACCCGCAGCGTCACGAACGCCCCGGAGACGTCATCATTGTCAGTTATTCCCAGCCCTATGTAGTATGGCAGGATAGCCACCACGTCAATAATGGACATGACGGATCGAACGAACTTGCAACGATCCGGCGCAGCGAACAGTCGCAGTAAGTATTCAGCTGTGAAAATCATCACGCAAGCTGTGTCTAAGCAGAAAAATACTATTTTATATCTCTCCCCGCAGGGCAGGGTCCCCGCGCGGCCAGGTCTGTGCCCGCAGGGTACCGTCTCTACGACGTTCGCCATCACAGAGACGGCAATGAAAAATCCGGTAACATAGTAAAATACTAGAGCCGCAGTCGACGTGTGCGGGTTCTCGAACGCCCGCCACATCTTCTGCCGCAGGTCTGTGAGTTGGGGCAGACTCTGGTCCCCAGCTTCACTGAGCTTGTCGTCCATTAGACGTTCGGCATTCTCCCGCTTTCTGTCCCTGTAGTCTTCATAGCAACAATCACCTATAACGTCCGGGAGGATGCCGAAGAAAGCTAACTCCTCATCGTAACCAGTTAAGCACTCGTGTTTTGGGTAATGCAGTTTACCCGTCCTATAATAATTGAGTATATGCCTGAATATATCGGGGTCTCTATCGAAGAAGTACTCCCGGCTGTCTTCATCATAGAAGAATTCGCGTTCAGAGGAACCTAGGAGGGAGTCGGGATATTTCTCGAGGGTGTTCCGCCAGGTTTCGAACCGTCTCCCGGAGACGTTGATGAGGAGCTTCTCATCCTCAGCACGGCGTCGATCCTTGGGGACGGGGGGCGGGGGCAGGGGGTGTGTGGCGATGGGGACCCAGCCGATGGCCGCGGCGCGCGCGAACGGCAGCCATGCGGCGACGGACGCCATCGCGTGCTGTCGGCGCCACCGTCGCCGCTCTACTGAGCCGCACCCCCCGCGTGGCGCTATTTCGGGCCGCCCGCCCAGATGCAAGCGGTGTTGCCAGTGAATTATTAAAAATAAGCAAACATGTGGTTTACTGTGTATTGACCCTCAACCGAGCTTGATGATCATTAAAACGTGGATCGTTATTTATAAAAGTAGGTACTATAGTGGTTATTTCCTTCGTATAAATAGTGTCTACTTTTGTTAAAATATAATAAAAGTTATCTCATAATTAATTATAAACGGGCAATCTTCAGTAAAACGTTTAACTTTATACGAAACAAAAATAAAGTTTGAATATTTGTAACTCTACGATGTTTAAAATTCAACATAACGATTAACGTTAGTTCCCCAGCGTACCGTGATTTAATATTTGTAGTGACATTTTTCATACCAAATAAAATAACATCTTATAGAGCAATATTTTAATACTTTTTCATATATAATTTCATAATGATTAACATAAAGAAAAAAAATTACAAAGAAAATTCCCGGAAAATTCGCAAAGTTTCCGCAGGTCTAGCAACTCTATCCCGGGATTGGGTGGGAAGCGCATGCGTGTATTGTGACGTCACAGTCTAATAAATTGATTTTCATCCGTGCATCCCTGTTTTACACAGCTAAGTCTCTATGCTTGCATCACCCTCTCACACCTTTAAGATTAAGCGACCTTTTGTATGTTTTTCTCTTTAAAATATATTTTTTTAAAAGCGCCATTGTCTTTACTAAAGGCTTTACGTCGAAGGTACACTTAATTCTTGAGTGAGACTCTGTTTTCTTGTCCCGTTTATTTGCTGAAATAGGTCGAGAGCATGCTGGACTAACGTTGGTTTAACACATTGATTAACACCTTTAATGGGCGTTTAATTATTGCGGGTTTGCTGATTTTCAGCCATTTGAAAGTTTGTGAAGGGTGTTGCTCGGAAACTGTTGGACCGATATTTGTGAATGTTTTTAAAGAGATAGATATTTTTTTGTATCAGTCTAGAATTATTGAAACCTTTCATTTTTTCGAAAATTGGAATTGTATTACTTATTGTTTTATATGTATTGTTTTTTATTGATAAATAATAAATATTGTTAATAAATATATTTCATATCCATTCATTTCATGATACTATTTTACATCTACCACGCTTCTCAAGACTTTAAAATTCATAAATTATCTAGTATTAGTAACTATAGCCATATATTGCAAAAGTTAAATTCTCGTACATTGCTCTGAAGCGTTAACTTATTACCTTCCATACTGCAATCTCATCGAACCATTAGTTAGACAAGGGTTTATACAGATAATATAATACTATAGATTGTAACGAAGGGTTATAATCGCTAATAGCTTTACCTAAACGCTGTCAGTTGTAAGGCTGACGTTTCAGGGCCCTGTTAGGGCGGGAAAATCGAAAAATTATAGCCACGCTGATAAAGGATGAATTTGATATTATTTTGATATTAATTTAATTTGATGAATATGATGATGTTTGTAAAACAGTGTAGAACCTATGAAGGTATACTTATTATACGAGATTTGGAATGTAATATCACTAGCTTACCGCCCGCGGCTTCGAGCTTCGCCCCCTTTGTCTAAAACCTAATAAATTATATACTCTAACCTTCCTCTCTATCTATTAAAAAAACCGCATCAAAATCCGTTGCGTAGTTTTAAAGTTTTAAGCATACATAGGGACAGAGAAAACTACTTTGTTTTATACTATGTATTTAGTGATTCGGTTTGAATAATATTAAAATATCTACCTAAAAGTTTAATTATTTACGTCTCTAAAATTTAGCTCAATGATAAGTTCTTTATGTTTGTAAATCGAGCCCTAAAATATACGTGGTATGGATTATATAAAATAGAAATATAATTCTTAAGTGTTCACTTTTTTTTACTTTTCATAGAGTTTTATGCTTTGTCATGATAGAGGGCGTATGCACACAACGTGTAATATCATTGTTATTTAGATTTATATGTGTAATATCCTATGTGTAATATCTTTTAACCAAAATATTATACCTATTTTCTTTATGCATATTTTAGGATTCATTAATAAAATTCTGTTTAGTACAAATGATATAGCCAAATATATAAATAAGTTATTCAGTGTTGATTTTTAAGTGACTCTACATAGGGGCCCAGGGGGCTCTATCAAAAATCAGAAGCAACTCATAAAAACTAATTTCCTAATCAATAACCATCATTTATAGCCGTGCTAACACCTAGATAACCTATTAAGGCTTTAAAAAAGATTAATTGTAATATGTTTCATCAATTTAATATAACCTGTATTTTGTATTTTATGAAATACTAGCTTTCCGCCCGCGGCTTCGCCCGCTTTGTCAAAAACCTAATAAAATATATACCAAAAGCTTCCTCTTGAATCACTCTATCTATTTAAAGAAACCGTATCAAAATCCGTTGCGTAGTTTAAAAGATTTAAGCATACATAGGGACAGAGAAAGCGACTTTGTTTTATAATAAACACATTTAATTTTATATTCTTTATTCAATACAAACTTAACTATGGTTAAAAATTTGTCAGTTTATACTTGATAATGCACCTTACCGCCACGTTGCCAAGATTAATGAAATAAGAGACATTAGTTGAGGAACTTGACACATAAAATATATACTTTTGAAACTAGATGGCGCTTCGTATCTAGCTGAACCCTCAGACTAGTCCTGTGTCCTGTCTTCGTGCAAATTGTCAAATACGTGAAGTTTATATTTTAGTATTTTCTTATTTTTTGGCGCAAATTTCGTGAGTTTTTCTTTCATAATATACTTCTCTTGACATTAACGAACGCATAAAAATAAGAATTATCGAAATAGGTCCGGCCGTTCACGCTAAATGCCGTGACGAAGGGAAATAAGGATTCATTTTTAGGGTTCCGTAGCCAAAATGGCAAAAACGGAACCCTTATAGTTTCGTCATGTCCGTCTGTCCGTCTGTCCGTCTGTCCGTCTGTCACAGCCGATTTACTCGGAAACTATAAGTACTACAGTGATGAAATTTGATGGGAATATGTGTTGTATGAACCGCTACAAAAATATGACACTAAATAGTAAAAAAAAGAATTGGGGGTGGGGCCCCCCATACATGTAACTGAGGGATGAAATTTTTTTTTTCGATGTACATACCCGTGTGGGGTATCAATGGAAAGGTCTTTTAAAATGATATAAAGTTTTCTAAAAAACATTTTTCTTAAAGTGAACGGTTTTTGAGATATCAGCTCTCAAAGTCGTAAAAAGTATGTCCCCCCCCCTCTATTTTTATAACTACGGGGTATAAAATTCTAAAAAAAATAGAGGTGATGCATGCTAATTAACTCTTTCAACGATTTTTGGTTTGATCAAAGTATCTCTTATAGTTTTTGAGATAGGTTGATTTAACTGTAATTTATTATATTTGCTGCTACGGAACCCTTTGTGCGCGAGCCCGACTCGCACTTGGCCGGTTTTATTATATATAGAAATTACCTATACGAAGTTACCAGAAATAATAACTATGGAAAATAACTATACACAGATTAAATTATTCATTTTTATTTTTGGATGAATGAATATTCTTTATTGCTTTGAAAATAAATACATAAAACAAAGACTTAACAGAAACAGTAAAGGGCGGCCTTATCGTTAGGTAGTTATTTTTGTAAATAATTGTTAATTGTTAAATGTAAAGTCAACGACTTATTCTCAGACTTACCTTTAATCTATACACCTACACTAGCTGTGCTCCGCGGTTTCACCCGCATTGCTCCGCTCCTGTTGGTCTTAGCATGATGATATATTATAGCCTTCCTCGATAAATGGGCTATCTAACACCGAAAGAATTTTTCAAATCGGATCAGTAATTCCTGAGATTAGCGCGTTCAAACAAACAAACTCTTCAGCTTTATAATATTAATAATCTATACATATAATAAATCTGTAGAAGGGTCATTTCTGTACATTGAAAATATTGAAAAAATAAATAGCAGGGGGTGTTACTGGATCGATACCAAACCCAAATATGTAATTAAAAAAATTTTTGTCTGTCTGTCTGTCTGTCTGTCTGTCTGTATGTGAAGACATCACGTGAAAACTACCGGTTCGATTTCGATGAAACTTGGTATAATTATACCTTATTATCCTGGGCGTAAAATAGGATACTTTTTATCCTGGAAAAATACGTAGAAAAAAAATTAATCTAAATTTTTCAGTTTTATCCATAGACGTTGTTCTGTAGAACCGCGAACACGTTGCGTATTATTATAGGCCTAGCCGTATTTGGGTCCAATAGATATTTATAAGATGTCATTGTCAGAGTTACTCAAAATGGAGAAATAAACCATCCACGCGAAGACCGACATCCGCGCGGACGGAGTCGCGGGCGGAAGCTAGTATATATAATAATTATAGATATTATAGATTATAGATAATTACTTTAATAAAAATCGGTGAATTTTCAGAAGTTTTCTTACGCACTGTAATACGAGTGCGGGTAATTATAATTAAATTTTCAGAAAGAAGAGAGAATAATGAAAAGTGAATAATACTAATATTAAAATAACAGTAAGTACAGTACTCCAACATTAATAATGCGCATGCAAATCTTCGCTAATTGTCGTATTTCCGAAAACACTCGAATCATTGAATCGTAAGAGCCCTAAACAATGCACTTTCATTTTACACCTTGTTCAAAAGAAATAGAAGTCAATTCACGGTCATACACAGTCAAAAACAAATCGGGCGGTAGGTGACGGTAGCCTGTCAGTCAAAAAACTCAAAAATCAGTCGTCTTTAAATATTGGTGGTGACTGCACGTGTTCTCTCTGTGTGGAATTATATAGAGCTGCTATTACATACCTTTCTTGGTTTTGTTTTTAAAGATTAATTGAATTAATCGATGAAATGATTATTAACACAGGTAGGGAAAGTGAAAATGAGAGAGAAGAGCACAACGAAAGTTCCGATGTATCTACAATGTCAGAAATAAAGATAATCCTGATTTTGATTGTGTTTTTTATTTATTTGTAATTGAGTATTTGAATAAAAAAAAATTATTGATTTTTTTTATGTATTTTGAAACTTTATTATTAATAATATTGATATTTAATGCAAATAACTTACAAAAAAAATTTTTTCCGTTAATTATAAGCAATTAAAAATTGATGAAATTTAAGTTAGAATCACGTGACTAAAAACGCGCCATGACTGGTCACCACAGTTGTGACGTCATAATGTTATAGCTATTATTAACTGCAGTACATAGCGTTTACATACGATTTGTTAGTTGGTTCCAAATTAGTTAGTTAGTTAGTTACGAATAATATTCTTGATGTTGATATATTTATGATCACCGATTTTTCATTTTTGTCAGGAGTTGCCTTTGTAGTATTCGTACATAATGGTACAAAACGATAACTTTTGAGGTTCGCCATTTTTAATATAAATTAAAATAATATAATTAACAATTAATATAATTAATATATAATTTAATAATGACAACAAAATTAAATAGATCAAAACACTGTATTTATTATTAACCCGCGAGCACTCGCGCTATGAGCATTTTGCTCACAGTAAATTTAAAACACCCGCCATTTTGTCAAAATTATTCGTACGTAAATCGTTCATTTGGTAGCTGAGTTTTGTTCCGTCCCCCACCCCTGTATGCAGTTCACTTCTCGAAAGTGTGCGCCAGTCACTTGGACGAGGTGGTTTGTTGCGCCGTGTACCATCAGGCGGCGTTTTGCTCATCGCGCGGGTATCGACGCAAGTACTTTTTTTTACTCATGACTTTATTTTTTTTCATCTTAGCGACTGTTTTACTGCTACTTTTATGTAATATTATGATTTTACATTACTGAAATAGTAATCTATTATGAATTTCTATTATAGATGGATCGTGATCGAAGGGATGAACAAATTTTATTTTATTTTAGACCAAAACCTAGTAGTATCTTTGGTTTTCATAAGAGCAAGGTTCTGGTGTCTTACGTACCAAACAAGAAGAATAAAAAAATGTTCTTATGATAAGTACACTTCATAACGACGACCGAATCGATCCAACAACTGGAACTACCGCGAAACCAGAAATTATCACCTTTTATAATAAACCGAAAGGAGGTGTTGATGTTGTGGATCGACTAAAAGAAGAGTATTCTGTGGCAAGAGTGGCATGTAGATGGCCGCTGAGATTATTTTTCACGATCCTAAACATAGCCGGAATCAACAGTCAAATCATTTACAAAGAAAATACGGGTATAATCATCACGCGCAGAGACTACTTGAAACAACTAGCTTTTCAACTAACACAGCCACATATCTAAAGAAGAAGCACCTTCCAAAATATTTCATATCCTCTTCAGCAAGTGTTGAAACGTTTTTTACCAGAATCTGAGTTACAAGAAGAAGAAAAACCAAATGGTATCTGCGCGGTTTGCCCAAGACGCAAAAATCGCAAGACTAAAAAGAGCTGCATTTACTGCCAAAAATTTTTATGTACCGAGCATCGTCGTACAGTATGTGATATGTGTTAAGCTCGCGTATACGACGAAGATTAGTTATTTATATTTAGTTAAGTTCTTTTTTTTTTAAGTTTTTTTTGTCTAATTTTTTCCGTAAGACTGCCTTACAAGACTGGCAATTTAGTTTCTATGATTGTTAATTAAAATAAAAAAGATTAATATTGTTAACTCCTTGAATATATATTTTGTAGAATAAATAATGTGTATTTTATTGAATAAAATGTTTTTTTATTCATATTTTTTGGTAAAACATGCATTTATTGACATTCATAAACGTGAGCAAAATGCTCTACACGCGAGTGCTGATGTAATTTCTTGAGGCGCGAGTGCTGGCGGGTTAACACGCTTTTATTAGCTTCACCTGTATGTTTGTATGTAACCGACTCCTTTCGAAGTTTCGACTCGATTTTGACCCACTTAAAACCGACGGATTTTGTTCAAATTTTGAACACTTATCAAGGTCCGATGACAATACAATAATATCATAAATTTATCCTGATAAGGATCGCCAGGATCAGCTTAAAACATATGTTTGTATGTAACCAATTCTCCTTTCGATTCGATTTAGACCCACTATAAACCGACGGATTTAATTTAAATTTTGTATACTTATAAAAACCCGGTAACAATACAATAATTTCATGAATTTATCTTTTTATCCTGTTTAGTTTTTCAAACTATATTTAATTTTCTATCAACTGCAATGAGTGAAAACTAACATTATGACGTCACACGCGCTCGGGTGACGCTTCGGGAGTTGTCGGCGTGTTTTCGGTACTGGATTCAAAGACTAATTTTTATTTTGAAATAACTTTTGAATTATTGCAAAAAAAATAAAAATAAAAACAGTTTTGTTATAAAACTAATATATAATCTTTCCATTTATCACAAAAAAAAATTTAATTCAAATACTCAATTGTATAATATTGTGAATAATCTGTACTGTAAATACTTTTGAACTGAGATTTTAATGATAAGATTTATATGGTTTAAATGTAAACCTGTGTTTGAAAACCATATTTTATACAATATAAATTTTGTATTAATTTTACCTTATTTTCTTCCATCATTACACCAGCTTCAGTAAGACACTTTAAAAGTACTATAAAATTATCCAAGTAAATCAATCCAACAAAGATATACTCGCAATCGTGGGGTTATCCTCGCTATTTACTTACAAGGAATTATCGAAACAAAATCGTTACTTACAAATAAATATTAATCTCTTTTTGCACAAAACACATAATTTGACTAAATTATGCATGAAGAAAATGCATTTAACCACTCTATATACATATCATCTTCGGAAGCTCCGGGAATATGACAGTTGCCGAACAGTGACGAAGATTTCTATGCGTCTTATTACTTTTGGATCTGTAAATAAATATCAGCTATTCTTTGAACTGTTAAAATGTTTGCTACGGCAGTTTGGTTAATTTTTGACAGAAGAAAAAAAAATCCTTCTAAAAATTAACTAACTGACTAGAAACTAACTGTATACGAATTTTTTACTTTCTTAATACGACAAAACAGGGTGAAATAAAAAATCAAATCACTTTATAAAATGTACATTTATTCTTACATCGATATTTACGTACTATGTACAGTCGGAAAGAAAAGCGCACTCTGCAATTTTTCATTCAATACTTTCAACTTCAAAATTAACAATTTCTCTAAGCATTACTCTAAGCCTTCGTCGAACATTTTTGTATTTAAATTAAAAACAGCATCATTCATTGCACAGTAATATAGTCAGGAAAACAAAAATATTTTTTGTAAATATATAAAGCGTTATTGTATAAAATAATGCATTTTTAATAATAATGCAAACATTTGCTGTACGTATTGTTAATTTCCCAGTTTCCACGATTTGATACAATCTCCCTCATACAAGGGTAGTGTATCATAAACTAATTTATTTTCTGTAAGAGACACGGTATAAGTTAATAAATAAAATAATATTGCTACTGGCCAAATTACCAGTCCTAATATTAGAAATGGATGTTTTAAAATTCCATACAAACTTGAAATTAGTTATACATAGGTTAGTAACTGATTTAGCTGTAATAGAAAACGGAAAGTGACATGACACAATTATTAATTTTACTATTTTGTTGGTATATTATTAGAAATGAAGTGGTAAATTAATGTTTTACTAAAAATATTGTAAAAGATATGTTAACAGGAATCGAATTATGTATAGGTACCGTTTTAATAAAATAGTTTTAAACGGGGGACTTTTAATTGATATATTCTGATACCTATTTTGACGAAAGATAGATGTCGGATGTGATGACATTTTACCGTATAAAATTCCACTCTGGATGAATATTCAATCTTATTATTGTTAGAAGAAATTTTAACATGAACGAGACAATGAAATTGGCAGGGACTGACGACAAAACAGTCACAATCCAAGGAGTTATGAAAGTTTAAAAGCTAAACATCTAAAATTGAATTCAACAAAGTATAAAATGTAGAGCTAATTAATTTAATTATAAAATATCTGATCGTGTATTATTACCACTTCATTTCTAGTAACAGAAGTTTTGGACTAGGTTACCGTGTCTCTAAACTGAATTCATAAAGAAAACAGTTTCTTTTTGTTATTTTTTACGAGTTGAATATCGATTAATATAGAGTATATTTAAGTTATTGACCATAAAGTAAAATAATATGTCATTAAAAAATCAGTATAAAGTAAAAAGCAAGTTCAGAATATCTTAGTGCTTAATAGAAGGTACAATAAAGTTGTTATAAATATTATAGAGTCCAGTCTACCTCAATATACTCTTTATAAAACCAAAACTTTATTTTCCATGTGATTGTACTTTCAAAATGATAATGCTATCTCACTCGACTGTTTCACTAGTCACATTAACCAGAGCGAGACAACTATACTTTTATAAGTACGTTAATAATTCTGCAGATTTCGTATAATATTAAAATGCCTTGTGCGCCTTCGAATCAAAACTGAAATAATTTGATAAAATAAACCATTTAAAATCAGTGGTTATGTACATGTGAGAGTAAAAATATTTAAATATAATCAATATAAATAAGAGATATTACAATAATACAAATTTTTAAATGATAAATAATGTTCTTAGTTCAATAAATAAATATTCACTTATATGTAATGACTGTTAAAATTGATATTCTTTTGATGTAGTCCATTTCCAGGTTCTTTTACGTATTTTAAATTCTTTTACACAAATATAGACTTTTCGATTCATCGATTTTCATCCCACGATAATAAGCTAGTAAAAAGTCTTGTTACATTTTTATTTCTTTCAGTGACTACAACTTTATATCTTTGCATAAAGAAAAACGACTACATCAAAAACTCTCAAATGTGATTAAAATTGCAAACCTCGTCATAAACTTATATTTAAAGAAATTGCACATAAATTTCTTTGGTACAATTGTACTGTAAAATATTAAAGACAAAACTTCTCCACGACCAGAAAATACCTCGTAAACATGAAAAATAAATAACTTAACTAAATGCAAATAACATTTACATTATTTAACTAACCCCTTGAATAAGCATTGAAATAATGTCCTTACTCCTAACTCGGTGACCGTGACATTCACGGTCAGCGAGTAAGAATGACCACGAAGTGAGCAAAACTGCCTAATATAGGTACATTAAGCTGTAACATTCTTCTCTACGCTTGCACGACTCGGACTAGAATTCACAACTTCCCTTAAAAATAGTGAAGCTTATATAGTGTATATTATATCTAATTATTATTAATTTTATGTAATATCACGCAAAACTTCTTTGCTACATCTGTCTTTGTCCATAAGTGGAATGTAGAGATCTCTTGACTAGAGGAAATAATTGCTACACGGTCAATATATACAAAAAGTCATCAACTCTGTTTATATTACTGTGATTCTAAATCAATAATTTATTTGCTTTCATAAAAAAATAAATGTATAGCTGCTACTCGTATTAGAAGTGAAACTTCACAAATATAAAAGTTACTGAATAGTATTTAAATTTAGAAAATAATTTATAGTAAAATTAATGTTTGAATGCTTGAGACATTAAAATGATAATATGTATAGCGGTATGATCATCGAATATCATCAGCCAAAGTAAACTTTGTAGAACATAGAGTTAATAATAAAATTTATTCTACTGTATGTGTCTTAGTAAATGTATATGATATTAACTTATAAAGAATGACTTATTTGTCTATAGCATTTTGAAAATAAAGTTCAGAACTACACTATCATTTTAATTAACCATAAATGGGGTAATCAAAAGATATAGAACGAAGTTTCACTTCAAAATGGTAACAGAATTTCTATGTCTATTATAGGAAATATCGTAGCATTTTTGTACATTTTGACGAGTAACCTTAAATACTGACTTTTCGGGACCCGATTAGATCGGATATTTTACTAAACTTTAATTTCGCCGTAAACATAAGCGATCGTTTATTGCATGTATTATTAACTATAGAAGCTGGTCGTTTGAATCCACCTTTTCTCTATTATTATTATCGACCTTAATATTGCTTGTAATATGATATTTCTAAGACTCACTCGTCAAAGATTAATTCATGTCACACATCATAATAAATTCATCAAATGTCATCAAAATTGTACATACACAGGTGGATTCAAACGACGACACTAAACATAAATAAAACAATACATATTTATCTAGCAATATAAACTAAATGACTAATCGATTATGTTTGACTAGAAACATTGATATCGGAGATCAGTTTGGAATGATAATTGAACGAATGTAACTTACAATATGTTTCTGTACACAGAAGTCGCCTTGCACAATACTGATCGACTTAGACATATTCACATCAATGTCCGGAACGCCCTACGTGATGTGTCAAGATCACACCATCAGGGACAACTCCAAATTGTTTTCAAAGCACTAGTAAATGCTGTGGCGGTAGACGGCGTCACAAGAGATGGTCGTCGTGGTCCTCGTGGTCCTCCTCGGAGTCCGCGGAGTCGAGGCTGGGCACGTGGTCGAGGTCGTGCGGGTCGCACTGCTGGTCCAGGTCTGTGGACGGCACGTCGTCATCTCGCCATTTGTCCATGGACCGCCTGCGCGCGTTCATGAAAAAATTACCTACTGTCGTCGGCTCTAAGCCCAACTGCCTAGCTATCGTTACTTGCATTTCCTTCGATGGCCTTTTGGTTTCCTGGAAATGGAAAGTATTGAAATTAATACACTGAATATAGTATGATAATAAAATTGTACGAAATATATCACCTTATACTTATTGGTGTTTTAAAAATTTACAGAAGCTTTTTTACCAATATTGTTTGGTAAACGGTGCCAAATAATTTCTATGTAGTAGATTCAAAAGAGCTTTTAGAATAAATCTAGCTAAATAAATAAACGTATGAGTCGGACTTTATTTAGAGAGACTAAATAATCCTTATAATAAAATTATGGAGAATTTCATTGTTTTATATATATATTAAGAAGTAGAGATTTTGAAAACGATTTGTAATCTAACATTATTTTTGTGGATGTAAAGATATGAATATTAGAACAACTTTACAAAACAAAAATTTTAACTTTCCTTATAATAAACCCGAGAGACTATAAACTCTATGCTAAGGCCTTATCTACAAAATGTCAAAATTAATGCAAGCTGCTAGTTATTTTTAATTATTAGTATTGTAATTTATTGCTTCTATGGTGTATCTTTTACATAGTCTAATTATAGATCTTACTGAAAATCTCCTGACCAACTGGGGCAATAGGGGCTAGATGCATCACTGATCGATTCTCTTTAAGAGACAAAAGTATACATTTTGCTCATCCTGACCTATTTTTTTTTTTATATAGAAATAGCCAGGCATTTGACTGCACCATTACCTGATGGTAAGTAGTGATGCAGTCTATGAAAGGGCGCATGCCTGCCTAGATAGAGCCTATTCACTCTTTTTATATTATTTTTTAAATTATTCTCCACTGGAGATCGAACTTCTACTTAGATCCTACAACTAATGACGAAAGTCTTTCACTGACTTAGAATTATTGAACTCACTAGTAACAGAAACTAGAAACTGCTTTTTGAATTGGTGGGAAACGGAAAAAATATATTATGATTTATGACGATTCAAAAGTGTTTCTAAAAGAAGTCTACTAAATAAATGCTTGATTATGAATTTGAGTACTACCTTTATATTCGACGATAGACAACAGAGACGAATGAAATGAGCACTGTTTGATAAAATTGCATTTTGTAGTTGATTTTTAGCTCTTTACATAAATGAATAAGGTTTTAGTTCAATGATCAAACTTAGTTTATTTTACGAGACTCACATTTACCTTAAAAATAGCTTGTAGAGTACGCCGCTGGAGGTCTGTGAAAACCAAACGCGGTTTCTTCGGCGAAGGATGGGTATCCGAAGTTATATCCTCCTTGCGCTTGCAGCCTGCAATGCAATTTGTGTCATCAGCTATGTAGACACACGGTTCTTTATCGTGTGGCATTAATTTTGCTGTAATGTGTTAAAGTTTTATCTTAATATATAATATATATAAATCTCGTGTCACAATGTTTGTCCTCAATGGACTCCTTAACCGATTATAATAAAATTCGCACACCATGTGCAGTTCGATCCAACTTGAGAGATAGGATAGTTTAAACATGTAGGTACCACGGGCGAAGCCGGGGCGGACCGCTATGCTAGTATGATATAAAAAATAGGCTTTTCAACTTAGTCTCTAGTAGTAGATTTATTATTGTAGTTTATCTTTGATTCTATATCTATTAGTATAAGACACCAAAAAACGTGACATTAAAAAAATATGAATTTAACCCCTTTTTTGCAGTCTTTAAAATCGATGCTAGAAACTTCCCTCCATCCCCGGGGTTCCATAGTTTCACCCGTTATTGCATTAAAACAAACAATATTAAATAGTTTATATTGTTTTAATATGTACAGAGAATAAAAATAATAATGTTTGATGAGTTTATGCAAATTATTATTAAAAAAGCTATCAAAAAGTATACTCACTGCCTCTCTGTGGAATCTGGGCCGCTGAAACAGAAAATAGAAATAATGAATACATTATAATTATACCAAATAACATACATACGGTCTAAGACCATTGCACACCAAGCCCTTGGAAATTCTAGGGACAACAATCATGCTGCTAAACACAAATGCTTTTATTTGCACCACAAAAGAAATATTATTACAATCAAAGAAATAAAAGCATCCGTACATTTTGATCCTAGAAACATAAATCTTCATTTGTATATCTGAATTTTGCAGCATTAAGAAACCTGAGAAGCTTCCGAAATATTCAATGTTGCTGTAAAATTCAGACATGCGTTAACTGTAACTAACTTCGACAAAATAACAAGAAATTCTATAAAGCCATTTAGGGCTAATACCCGACTATCGCTTAATTAAATATTCGCATACCTGGCGACAATGTAAACAACATTAACAAAGGGTTCAGATCACGCAGGCACCTAAAAATCATATTCAAAAAACTAAGTCAGCCCGGGCGCGGGAAAAATAAAATCGGGATGGATGGGGCAGCGGTAGCAGTCTAACAAACATCTTGGCTTCTCGAAGCTAACAAAATACACTTACCTACTACTAAAATAATATTAATACTAGTTATTTTCACAATGATCTAATGATCTTATGATAGGCAGTATCGTCGCCGTGTACACGTTGAAACAAACATCGATCACGCAAGTCATGGAAAAGATACTGCCTACCCAAAAGTAAACATCTAGAAAGAGCAATCTATATTTTTACACATCTTTAATCCGTAGAAAATAATAAAAAAATAACAAAATTATTCTTTCCAATCTATGAACTTGTCACAAAGCGAATGTTTTTTGCTAGTTTAAATAAATTATACATACGTATACATAATAATTTACCTTTGCGACAAGCTATTGAATAATACCTAAAAGAAACCAAGTCCACTGCTACACGGCCAGGGTTTGGGAAAGGAGCGGGAGAAATATAAAAAAGGACAAAAATAACGCTATTTTGAAACATTTATTAAACCAAATAAATAATGTTACAACTGTTTTCGGGAAAAATAAAACGTCGTTCTGACCATAAAATCAAATTGAAAATAATCTTGGAAAGGTTCGGGAGACCAGGATTTTTTCGGGGAGGACTCACAAGCAAGAAACGTCCCCGGCGGGTTCGTATGCCGGTGGTTCCCAATGGGGCGTGGGCCCGGAGGGGTACATAGCGGGGCTCTGGGGCAACGGGGCCCCGTGATAGTCCCTTGGCCCATAATTCTGCTGCTGCATGTTGTTTACATTGTCGCCTTTTACCGTTTGACTGGGGTTATCTGGAAAACGTTTTGCATCATGTATTTTGAAAGTATAGAGGCTATATTGTTTACTTTGATTGCTCTACATATAATTTATTAACGTACTACATTTAGTTTAGTAACGTTTAAATGTTTATTAGTTTCATAACATCAATGCCTATATCTAACGTCATTGAAAAAACGATATTTCAGGAAAACCCTAAAAACACGCATCAAAAACCAACCCTTCCCTTAAAATCCACCAAAACATGATATTTTTATTTCGTATAGAGAAAAGTAACACACTGAAGGTAAAAACCCCAAGCCCAAATACCTACATAGGACTAGAACATTCTACAGGGGGGAGGGGGCGCGATCGATACGACATCGTGACGTCACTGAGGGAGCTACACGCTACGCTCTCATACATTTGGCGACAGAATCGAAAATAAATGAAATGCCTTGGTATGTGAATTAAATAAGATACGTTAAAAATAAAATATGTACCGCAGTTTGTGTTGTTTGATTAAAACTTAGATTTGAAGTAAATCCTTTTTATGTTGACTATAAGAAAAATTAAGTTTGCTGTTTCTTGGTATGTGAATAAGAGATATTGAAATTAATAAATTCACAATACAATACATTTTAAATAGATAGAGATATGGTGCAGTTTTCATGATGTTTATCGATAAATTAAAGCATTGTTTTAATATTAAAATTATAGTGATGGTATAATTTTAATATCATACACAGGGTGTCCCACTATTGGTATACTAAGCGCGAAGGATCGCATATAAGTTTTGCATATACTGACAACGTAAAAAATAGTTAAACAACAAAATTACGTCAAAAATTTTTTGCTAAATTTTTCCTGAAAATCCATGTTTTCTTCTCTAGCTTCGCGCAGGAGGCTTATACCACTTCTCTAATGTGAACATAATCTTAAACGATAGCTCACGTGCTGGTGGCAAAGTTGGGCGGGTTGCTTGTTATGGGTGTACAACATAGAGTTTTAAGAATTCATCTTTTTAAAAAAAATGCGTCTGGAACTTTATAAGTATTTTTTACGTATTCAGTGTATGCAAAACTATAACCTCCTTTGAGCTTAGTATACCAACAGTGGGACACCCTGTATACACGACGACATGACGATATATTTTTGATCAAATCAGATAAAAAATCATATTATTTATACACACCTACACTTCACAAATTAATAGCAAATCATTGCTTTTCAAACACAATATTGATCCAAACTGCTTTGAAAATAAACAATATGAAATTAAGGAATGACCAGACAAGAATAATAAATTGATAGCTACAGAACTCTATTCAATGGTAATTAATCACAAAGTGCTGAAAATGACAGAATTTGCAAAATCCTTTTGTGTTAAGTATTTGTTTAGGAAATATTAACGATAAACATTAATTAATATGAATTAGATATCGTATACGGATAATGACAATTATCATAATCTATACTTAATATTATAAAGCTGAAGAGTTTGTTTGTTTGAACGTGCTCAGGAACTGGTCCGATTTGAAAAATTGTTTCGGTGTTAGCCCATTTATAGAGTAAGGCTATTGGCTATATATCATTACGCTAAGACCAATAGGAGCGGAGCCATGCGGGTGAAACCGCGAAGCGCAGCTAGTATACTATACTGTATAGCCTAAAAATAATGTTAAAACTGGATTATTACTTTCTGAAGATCTTGCTTGCTTAGTAAGTTTCTATGTACTTAGGTAGTATTTTATGTAAAAATAGAGAAAGATTGACAACTACACTAGTCTTTTATATTATATGTTTTGTCTAAAACTAACAACTGCAACATTGCATTCATTATTCATTTTTTATATAATTCAAGTTTCAACTAACCATACTTTATCGCAAATCCCAGGCTTAAAGGAAAAATGGACGTTTGAAACTTTCAAAGAAATCAGGTCATGCAAGCCTTTATGTGTCATGTCTAAATTTGGGCACAAAAAGTGACCTAATTCCGCAAATTCTAGGCCTTTTTTAGGTCCGATAAATTTAGGCTCGTTAATTACTCGTTTTCACATTCATAAGCGTTTTGGATAGGTTTTATCTTAGTGAGATTATATTTTATCTATACTAATATTATATAAGGCTGAAGAGTTTGTTTGTTTGTTTGAAAACGCTAATGTCAGGAACTACTGGTCCGATTTGAAAAATATATATCATCACGCTAATACCAACAAAGCGGAGCACTGCGGGGCACAGCTAAGTATATTACAGTAAAAAAACTTTGATGATGATTATTATTTATTATGTTAATGTGTAACAGTGAATACAAAATATATAAAACTATTATTTATCGAAAAGCATAACTTTGTGAAACATTGCAAACTTAATATTTTCTTATATTCATTATAAAATATATAACCATTTAAAACTCATATTAGGTATACGCGGAGATTGTGAGAACACATTGGAATTAACGACACCTCCCAAGGTAAAATACATTCAGCCGTTTTCGCTGCAGAGCGTGCCAGACTTTTATGCATACGATTTACGAATATTATATACTGGAAAATTATTACATTTCTTCTGGCGCAATCGGGTAAAAATAATAAGTAGACTTCCATACAAAAAAGTATGTAGGTACTAAAGCTAAAGTATGTAGGTACTAAAGCATTACATATTTGGTTTCTAATGAATTATACTCAAACCGTATACAACTGAACCATATTCAGAATTTTTGTATTTATTTGAACTGAAATATGTTTTTCAATTTAATGCCAAAAAAATCTACAGTAAATATAGGTACCATAAGTTTTTGTTCTAGGAAAAAATCTGATAAATCATTTAATTATACTTCGTCATGCATTAGATATTTTATCACGTATGACATACAAATTATAATGTAATTATGTATATTGTATATTTATGTAATATGTTTTTCTTTTTTAATATATTACTTATTTATGTATACCTATTGCTTTCTCTTAACTATATAAATATATTATGTAAAAAATTTACACTGTTCCTTTGACTGTCGAGGAGGGCCCACTGAAAACCGGTGCTGCGATGTCTCTGCATCACAGAATATCACCGAGTGGTTCCCTTTTTTAATGTTTGATGCTGCACAGACCCTATGTGTTAATGTTAAAATCAGTATTGAATATAATTTTCTGTTTTCTTCGCACTCCAAACTTTATTGTATTTTACTATTCTCTGTTTTTTCCTGTGTGGCAAGACATTAAAATAAATGTATTTTCTTTCTTTCTTTCTTTCTTTCTTTGTATGCACCAGTCTACCAATATTGACCTAGATTTCAAAATAAGGGCGGATGATAGAGAAAATAATATAAAGATTTCTCAACTTATAAAAATAATACCTACTTGTAAAGAAAGATTTAATCTCCTTTTATTTTGTGGTAAATCTGATAAAAATGGCATTCTAAAGAGGAGAAATAGATATTCAAAATACTTTATTAATTATTGATATATTTGTAGTGATGAATATTTTATAATTTATATATCCTTTATGTAAACAATATGAGATAAGAAGACTTGGTAGAGCCATTAAATAAATCTTCTGTATAAGTTGGAATATTTTATTCTTTCGAAATAGGCTCGGAACTTGCAATGCCATGAATAATACTATAAGTAACCTTACACATTTTTATTATATTCAACTAGCAAACCGGGCGAACTCCGTTTCGCCACCAGATACACCTTTTCTTTGCTATAAACCTCACGGAGCCCGAGACCTTTCCAACGAATACAAAACCGTGGAAATCGGTTCGTGCATTCTGGTCGAGTTATAGCGTCAGGAAGGAAAACCCGACTTATTTTTATATTATAGTAGATAACATTCCAGTCTCGACTTTGTTCGCAGCAAAATAATTTGTTTTCATTATTTCAATAAGGGCTGATTTTTCAATCCTTGGTTAAAACTTATCCATTCAATAAATTATTACACGATAATATTAAAATGTCACCTGTAAACTGTCAAATGCAGGTGATTAGAATATATTTTTGAAATGGTAGTTTAATACGTTATTCAACGAATAAATTTTAAGTTTTAACCAAGGATTGAAAAATCAGCTCTAAGTTTTATTTTACCACCAAAAAATTGTTTTAAGTATTTTTTCCTTCCTCAATGTTCCATCCGTTTTGGTTATAAAAAATATGCAACGACAAGCAGTTATTTCCACGTATATTGCAAAAGAAACATTATTTATAATATTCTGTCAGATTATTTACAACGTAAAAAGAACCAAATAAATAAAATTTATAGAACCAAAATTAATATACACACACCGGATTATGAAAACAAAGCAGAAACCAATAAAATCACATGTACTCGAATCTAATCGGTTACGTCAAGTAGTGACGTGCTCTATCGACAGACCACGTGCTATCGATACAAAGCGATCGATACTCAGCTGACGTTTGTGAACTCTATGTGTAAAATATAATACGTAAGTAACTTATAATACAAGTAATTACGTAAAATTGTAATTAAACATCTCTACATTTTGATAATTTTTATAATTTTTTCAGGCGCTAAATATCCAAATGTTCACAATAGGTAGGTAGTTTTTTACAGTCGCTCACATCATTTCAACAAATATACATAATAAGCTAAACCCATGAAACCGTCAATTCTAATAAGCATGCTAAATAAGTATAGGTACTCTTTTTTTAAGTGGCGATCTTCCAAAGATGCCCACGGCTCCCGGGGAAGGAGCCGTGGGTTATGTCGGATTCTTACCGACTTAAACCCCACTGTGTTCCGTCGAGCCGCTTTAATGATGGGGCCGCGGGTATTGGTTGGAATTCTTCCGCGACTTGCTAAATAAGTACCTTAGTATCAAGAAGTACAGTAATAGAAAATACTTTCGATGATAGAAGAGAGTTTATCGACATTACTAATTGTTATTTCTATTTTCTGCCACACATACTATGACCAATAGGAGCGGGAAATCCACGAAAAATGTTTAGGAATACGTTTTAAGTCCATGAGTAGAATTCGCTCATAATTATTTCTTGTATTTGTTATTGTTAAGAAGAGTTTCTTACGACAAATTACGTACCTAGATTAAAAATAATTTAGGCTCGTAAGAAAAATAAAAGTTTTGCGTTATTTATCACTAACTTACCACCCGCGGCTTCGCCCGCTTTGTCTAAAACCTAATAAAATATATACTTAAACCTTCCTTTGAATCACTCTATCTATTAAAAATTTTACTATTACCATACAAAAGCAAAGAGTATAAAAGGTTTTAAAGTATTTAGGTTTTTAATTTTCTAGTTTTACAAAAAAAAATCTCCACTTGCGTATTTTACATTACCTTTTCACAAAAAAATATATTTGTACCATAAAATAAGTATATAATAAAACTGTAACTGTATATAATAAGACGGTAAATAATAATTACTTTCTATATACTCCAAAAATAACTATAATAAAAGATATTAAGTTCTCTACAGCACAGTATCTTTTGTAAACTATACAGTTTCGAATCCAATGTTAATTTATCTAACTTAAGAAACAGATATAAAATTCATATTTTTAAAATCAAAGTTAATCTCAATTGAACTATTTAATCGTAAAAAGTACAATAAATTTAGTAAAGTAGGTAAATACAGTGTATCGTTCTCTCTCTTTGGTATCTTATTTCAAAATCTTAAATTTAAAGCATTTCTTTTGTTAATTAAAAAAATTCAGTAATAACATCGCTATATAAATGTGTAATAACGGCTAGTGACGTGCTATATCGACCGCGCGACGTCACTATATCGATTAAAGCAATCGATGTCGACAGCTGAGGCGTGCGGTGACGGAACCTCATTAGCTTCAAATTCAATATAATCTGCGACTACATTCCTATTTGTTGACATCCAGTTTCATTTCAAATACTTTTTCTCTCTGGTAATTCAAATATCAAATACCATTGCTAGTGACGTATTGTATCGACCGCTCTATACCTATCGATTATTGCAATCGATACTTACAGCCGATGCTGATAGTACTTGTTCTCAATTTACAAAATGGTAACAATGTATTTTGTTGACATCAGGTCTAAAATTTAAATACTTTTTTTACAGGTCAAATATCGAACGGTAGAGCTAGGTGACGTGCAAAATCGACCGCACGACCCCGCGCTATCGATTCAAGCAATCGATATCAGCAGCATACACTGGCTCCGAGTACTCTTCATCTAAGTACTCTTCATAAGAACATTTTATTTTCCTAGCGATAAATCATTCAAAATATATCGAGCGACACTGCTAGTGACGTGCCGCATCGACCGCGCGATCCCTCTGTATCGATTCAAGCAATCGATGTTAGCAGCTGACGTTCGTTCCCAATATTCTTTATCTAATTAAAAAGAATAACAACATTCCATTCCTAGCGGCAAATTCAAAATTGGAACGCTCTAAACAGTTCAAATATAAAACGGCAGTACTAGTGACGTGCCGCATCGACCGCGTGACCCCGCTGTATCGATTCAAGCAATCGATGCTAGCAGCTGACACTCGTTCCCAATATTCTTTATCTAATTAAAAAGAATATCAACATTCTATTCCTAGCGGCAAATTCAAAATTCGAACGCTCTAAACAGTTCAAATATCGAACGGCAGAACTAGTGACGTGCCGCATCGACCGCGCGACCCCGCTGTATCGATTCAAGTAATCGATGTCGGCAGCTGACGCGGGCCGTGTTTGTAAACGCGGCGTGGGGAAATGACACAATTTGCCTCTCTGATAGAGGAAGGGTTGGATTTTAGGACCGAATGACTTTGCGTGGCTAGTGAGTTTGCTAGTAAATGAAGTTGTATTAAGTAATAATGAAAGCGAAAACACTTTATTTAAAATTCTTCAGTTAAATAAATTATCACTTTTTATAACTCTTCAATTATTGAATACGATATTTTGCTCTATTTTATTTGAGTAAAATTGTTATTAATTTGTTTAATGAGTTTTGTTCTGTGAGATGAACTGTTATAATCTCTACATTTTCCAGGTAAATTAACTATTTTAATAATTTTATCATACTATTATTTCATATGAAAGTAATAATTTTATTTTACTACTATTGAAGTTAAGATAATTATATCGCATTCATCATCATAATTAGACATTTCAAACTAAAACAGTATTTTATCCTACTTTAACACATTTCAAATAAGATCTTAAATTATAATATATTTAAAAACTTTTAACTATCTAATGAATAAGTGAACAGTTTCTTTGAATGATATACCTATTCTTGGAAATATATTTTTTAAATGTGACTTTCCTATTAACTTAAAATTTTTATATCATAATCTGACATCTCTACAAATTAAACTATTCATATACAAAGAACTATAAAAAAACAGACATGCAAACGTACCTGCTAATCTCAACGCCGACATTCTCTGAAATTCTGGCTCCTGCAACCACTTCCACATTCGCCTGAACGTTTCTCTGCCTGACTTTAGCTTGGACCACGGCTTCGGGTTTCTTAATAAATCGCTGAGCGTCCCCTGCGACCTGCACAGCACCCTCTGAGCGAAAATAGCTTGCGGTATCGAATACCTCTTCAGTTCACCGCTTATCCTTTGCGCCAATTCTTTCGTATTAATCTCTTCCGTGTCATTAGTCTGTGCTTGCGCTTGCTGTTGCGCCTCTTCCCTCGCTAGCAACGCCGCGTTGAGGTCGAGCCCCGGGCTGGGCAGGGGTGGCGTGGGCGACCGCCTCTCGAACGAGTTCGGGGACGCGCTCCGTCTACTGTACGCGGACTGCGGCGACAGGGGCTCGTTGTACGGTGCTGGAGACAGGGACGCGTACGAATGCTGCTGCTGTATAACCGTGAACGTGCCACCAGCGTGGTACGCGAACTTGTCGGATACCGTGCTGATCGGGGGGAGCGGGAGGAGAGGCGTCAGCGTGGCGTACGAGGCTGGCTCCAAGCCTGGCGGCGTGAGGCGCCCGTTGACGGCCGACAGCGGATGGAAGGCGGCATCTCCGTCTGGTAACAGGTCTGCGGGTGAAAGCCTCGGCGGCGACACATTACTGGGGGCGACGATGACGGTGAGCGGCGCGCGGTCCCGTACTCGAGTCTCGTCCATGGCGCGCGGCCGGTGGGAGCGCGGTCGCGCTAGCGACTGAACAACGCCTGCGCCACGAACCCTTCGCTCCCCTCTGTCCGCCTGCAAACACCCTTATTTTATACCCTAACGTCCTACATCCTACGGCTACAGTGAAATGTGAACTCTATGCTTATTAAATACGATTGGTATTCATGTGTGCATAGCCTTCAGTCTGGTCGTGAGACGTGAACACTATACAATGCACCCTTAACCTAACCTGCGATGCTTTTACTCTTATACGTATACATAACGTAGTTGCAGCGTATACATTGAACACTAAACGTAAGAAAGATGGCTATGTAGAGCGTTGGGAGAGCAATGGATAAGGAACTGGTAAAATTGTTGATGTTTTGCGTTTCGCTCGTGTGGTGTGGTGCGGGGGGTGCCCCCGTTGGCTGTCACTCGGCTACTTTCTGCCTTGTAGTGGAACTTCCAGCTGAGGGGAAATTTTATTTTACATTAATTCTTGCTCATTTCGAATACACAGGTTTTTTCCTTATTTGACCTAATTTGCTTTGAGCTTGGAGTCAAAAGAACTAGCTATTATTTTGGACAGCATTTCGACAAAATGTAAAAAACAAGCATATGATCATTTTTGTTATATATTATTTTTGATCAATATTGTAGTCTACAAAATTATTGGAAATTAATGACATCCCGCTGATAAATTAGATAGAGTCAGAGTATCTATAATTATATGTGGGTGTTAACGTAATAAAATATCATATAACTCTATATACGAATGTATAGGTACCTATCATAATTCTTAGGTTATCCTCTTGAAACACAAAACGTGAATAAACTAAATAATATGAATATATAAAATATGGATTTATGTTTGTTAGGTACTCTATATCAAATAATCGCGCAAAAACGGTTGATTGTATTTGAGTAAAATTTGGAGATAGATTTTGTTTGCATCTCTCTCATCAAAGGTATTCGCTCAACAAATCTCAACAACTGAATTTATTTTAATCTATCTACATCTTCCTATAAAATTAGTTTAGCTATTTTAGATCCTTATTTCGAATATTACGTATTAGTACTATTTAAGTATTAAATATTCTGTGATATTTGTAATAGTAGAAGTAGTACATCTTTATGGCCACGATATGTCCAGTAAAATTGAGTGTTTCAATGGTTATGTTGGTTAACTTAGGTTTACCGCTTTATCTCTCAACAATTGCTCTATCAATTTAGCTAAAATTTTATACGCAGATTATAACCCAAAATAAAAAAGGATAGTTTCCAGTTTGATACAATGCGAGCAAAACCGCGGGCGGACGCTAGTTACATCACTTCCTTTCCTACACAAAATAGAAAGAATAAAAAACGCTCTATTATCATTTTATCAACCCTATATATATTTTTTACAATGTAATTTTATCTGTGGCACAAGCCACAGTCCCCGGTACAACACCTGGCGCTACAAAGGGAACTAGTGGTGACCGTAGTGTTGTGCGAAACATCGATAACCTTTACATCGATAGTATAATTAGACTATTGGATCACTTCGTTGAGAAAAATCCTTTGATTTCACAATTTATTTTGAACAAATCACATACATATTAGTACACATGGGCGGACTCTTCTTAGTGTTAGATTATAAAAAGAAATCCCTTGATTTTTCCATGTTGATAATCGATTGAATGATTAAATAAATAAATTTATGTATCGTATTTTATATGGTATTCTAATAAATAACACTCCTTTTGTTCAAAAGAATTAATTTTGATGCCTCTCTCTTATAAAAGTCACAAGTATGTAGAATTGATTGTGAATACACAAATCAGTAGCCAAAAACAAAAAATAAATTTATTATATTTTTTAAATCGGAAGTTATAAAACATCGATATACTCTAGCTATAGACATCACTACAACATCCTGCTCGCACGAGCTACTGGGCACGTTGGGGACAACTTTTGATATTGTCGTACAATGTAAATATATGAGTAATGAAGAAAACTGTATATTCACTATTAAACACGTTATAAAAACGCTTTGTCTGTGACTTTACTACTACACACATTATTAATTGTCTTATAAATTTCATGGCGACTGATTGTCTCCTTGTTTTGTTAAAACTGTATTTTATCTTTTTGTTAGGTTTTAATGCATAACCAGGGATATTTTTGAAGTGAAACTTCTTTATCGGGGGTGGACAAAAATTTTGTGAGACATTTTTGCCGTTACGCCGCGCGCGTGACATTTTTGCGTTACGCCGTACTCGTGACTATATACATGTTATATTAAAGTGATCAGCAAAATCAAAGGGTTTGTTTTAATTCTAATTCCAGTGAATTTCTAAAAAAAGTAAATAAGTAATTATATCTATTTTTCTAATACTTAGGTGTAATAATGGTATTTATTTTTCTAAGTTATTTATGATTAACCTCACTTTTTGATTGTATTTTTCAATATACTAACACGTGGGTGGAATTATGGTATCAATTTTTTCTAATACTTGAATGTTGATTGTGGTATTTATTTTTCTAAAATTGTTTTTAAAGTTAACCTCAGTTTTTGATTGAATTTTTTAAAACACCAACACGTGGGCGTGATCATGTTATTTATTTTTCAAGTTATTTAAGCTTAACCTCTGTCTTAATATGTATATATTATGTACTATGTGCGTCATTAATTTCTGACTGTTTCGAGATTTGGTGCAAAATAAAACAGTGTGTAAATAAAATTAAACAATTGAGTGAAAGTATAATTTCATAGATAACACGTTGAGAAGTTCCCTGTATAAATATATATACATATCTTGTATAAATACATACATAATATGCCTATAGATCTTTACTCAATTGTTTTATTTTATTGATTTTTTACAAATTTTATTTACACACTATTTTATTTTGCACCAAATTTCGAAACAGTCAGAAATTAATGACGCACATATTATATATACGTTTTAATATAGAATATTTTTTATTTTACAACCTTTACAACTTGATCATTAGGAATTTATTACCTCTATTGTTCGAACAAAAATAAGTTACCGACTTTAAGAACGTGCCGACAATGTAAGTACACTATTGTTTCTTAGAAAACATTTTAGGAGTATACGATAATAAATCTATGACTCACGTAAACACGTGTTTGCTTGATTGGTGTCAGGTGTTCAATTATAATTTTATGAATTCAAAATTTATAAGAATAAACCTCAAACTCTCTGTCCAATCAAAATCCGCCTAAGTCGAAATCCTTTATAAGCTGAAAACGGCAGTGGCCGGCGTAAATATTCAAATAGGTAGCGAGGAGCGAAGCGACGAGCATCTTAGGTTAACTTTTGAACTACCGCACGAGCCGAGCGAGCGAAGCGAGCGAGTTGCAGCAGCGGCCGGTGTAAATATTTAAATAGGTAGCGAGGAGCGAAGCGACGAGCATCTTAGGTTAACTTTTGAACTACCGCACGAGCCGAGCGAGCGAAGCGAGTGAGTTGCAGCAGCGGCCGGTGTAAATATTTAAATAGGTAGCGAGGAGCGAAGCGACGAGCGTCTTAGGTTAACTTTTGAACTACCGCACGAGCCAAGCGAGCGAAGCGAGCGAGTCGCGGCAGTGGCCGGCGTAAATATTCAAATAGGTAGCGAGGAGCGAAGCGACGAGCATCTTAGGTTAACTTTTGAACTACCGCACGAGCCGAGCGAGCGAAGCGAGCGAGTTGCAGCAGCAGCCGGTGTAAATATGTAAATAGGTAGCGAGGAGCGAAGCGACGAGCATCTTAGGTTAACTTTTGAACTACCGCACGAGCCGAGCGAGCGAAGCGAGCGAGTTGCAGCAGCGGCCGGTGTAAATATTTAAGTAGGTAGCGACGAGCGTGTGACTAACGTATTTCTTTAATATTGTATATAGTAAATTATTTTTTGAAAAATAAGGACATAAAGAAGTTTCACTTCTTACGTGTGTACTCTAGTACACGCACACATTTTTTTATAATTAGGTAGTAGTTATCTTAGAATATTATATTTGTCGCGAAAACAAAACTTGAAACAGCTATAATAACGCGAGCAAAAAGCCAGTATTAAACGTAAATCTGAATTTCAGCATAGCTACTAAAAAGTGGCGACATCATTGTTGAAAACTCACAATTGGAACTTTTTTATTCGTGTAATGAAAGTAATTCGATTTCCAAGAAAACTTTAATGGTTTATTTCTGGCCGTACCTCACTCGGTTAGAAATAGGCTACTTATATATAAATGGAAAGCTTTGTCATTTATACAAATTAATCTATAATAGATAGTAGGTATTAATATAAAAATAATACTTATGATTATAAGCTTTATTTTGTCCAGAAATAATACTATATTTTGCTGTCTTATGTCATTTTTAATTTTCCTTTTATCGTAATTCCCGACTGTTTGTACTTCCTCTGTCTTCTCCAGTTCTCAACCATACAACAGTTTACACATTTTATGGATATATTTTTAGAAGTGTTATGTACAATTTACATTTTAATTAAACTGTCATACGTGCGAAATACAAAAAGATATCTAAAACAAGTCACCAAAAATATAAAGCTTCACGTAATGTAATTACACCCTACGAAGCGGCTGTTAAAAAGAACAAGAATTTAGGTACATTAAAAAATTGCTCTTTCAACTCAGACACGGTTCAACAACTTTTTTATTTTACAAAGAGAGAACAGATAAACAAAAGTTACTTAACCACCCCATACGAGAACCAGGTGTAGATATTAAAATGATATATTATAAGGTTCAAACACACCCCTGTTAGAATAAAAAACAATTTTGCATACTACCGTGCCCCTAATATTGCACCCTAAGTAATTATCATGACAGCTGCGCGCGTTAGTCACGTTCTGTGACGTCATATCGATTTTTTTATCGATATTATCGACCGCACACCTGTGCCGCACTATCTTCCGGGGTGAATGACCTTTTTAGAAGGGTGATAAGAAATTGTAAGAAAGAAGGTACATCTGTTAATTGCATTTGATCTTTGGTAAAGTGGTTGGAGCAAGAGCATTTCAAATAAGCCTGTGTGTTGTTCAAACAGTGTCTCTGGTTCGATGCCCGGTGAAGAGTTAAAGAAAGCTCGGCCTGGCTAGTCAAAGTAGGTTCTTTTGACTCCACTTTCATATTTAAGATTAACAACAGAACGAGAATTTTTCGTATTATATCGATCCCGAAATAACAGAACACAATAAAGAAAGAAAATTTTATTATACACCGAGATAATAATTATCGCAGACACCTAAAGAAATATTGAATAATCATAGGTACGAAAAAATAAGACACACGCTGTTACTTTGTTGAAGCTAAAATATGATTTACCAAGTATTTTAATTATTAAAAAGCAAAGGCTTCATGCATATGGGGTGTAAAAGTCAACTTCCGTTTTAATATCCTCTAGTTTTTATAGGTACCGTACGTACCGCTTGACACATTTGGATCAATTTTCATTTATAAGTAGAGATTTTAAGAGAAAGTTATCGAAATTCCGGGAAAAATCTCGAAATATTGAATAAATGACAATTTTTTTATTCGGATCAATAAGGCTATGCTGCAGTTAATTGCTAAATTAGTAATTTTAACAAAAGACTACATTCAACTCTACATTTACATGCTTTACATAGCATTTCCAGATTTAACATATCATACAAAATGACAAAATTTCATCAATAATTGTTCAGGACAATTGGCGATGAATGATAGAGTAACAAACATACAAGTTATTACTTTAGCACCACTTCTATAAATCCTACTTCAAACTGTTACTCAAAAACAACTGAACCGTTTTAGCTATAATTTCGTATTCATGTATAGGTATTTTTAACACGCTTTTATTAGCTTCACCTGTATTTTTATCATACACGACACAGGAGGAGTACCTAAAGCCACAGGCTGTAACTAGTTGCAATATAAGAAAATGTCTTTTAAAATTACTTTACAGACTAGCTCACTCATACGACTTCTGCCGCGTAGATGAAGAGGTTTCTCCCTATTCACCAATATAATATTATCTTTTCAAATTGTTCTTTAAATTCTTATAAGAAAATGTTTCATAAAAACCTATTCAATTTGAAAGCATCTTTTTCAAGATACCTTTCTCACATCTAAACATATTTCAATTATTTATCTCTATCTACTAGATAACTAAAGTATAATTTTCATAAAATTAATGGATTTAAAACTAGATTTAGTCATTGAAATTTTACCCCGAACTTTAAAAAGTTTAGTTCAGAAATGAACGCACTATTATGAAACAAAAAAGATAGAGCCGTAAGGCACTATTGGGATGAAAAGTAGAGTCGGGTGCTAAATAATGTAAATGCAAGTACATAAGTTATTATCACATATTAAAATTATACAAAAGTTAATCAGTATTCATAACAAGACAGAAATCGATACTAATCAGTTAAAAAAATCAATAACTTTTTCTAAAAAATATCGAAAATCAATAACTGTCAATTGCCGCCATATTGTTTCTTACCAAATCGACGCTGTCGCAAAAATCGCTTTCCAAATCAATCACTTCGATTTCTTTCCCGATACAAACATTTTCACCATTTACCAAAACCTCTACAATTAATTCCGACATTGCAAAAATATCGAATTCGGATATTCCGCGATCTCCCAGTATCGGAAATCTAACCCTCTGTGACGTGGCCGTTGTCATGACAACGGGTGTCTTTCAAGCTAACTTACAAACACGCGCTGTTTCTTTCCAACGCGCCTGTTAACGCGCTATTGAAAGAGACAGATATAATTATCGCGATGCGTTTTTGTTGGGTAAAATCGATATCGCACAAGGCTGGCCGTCGATTAACCGTTCTATGGAATGTCAAAAGAATAATGTCATACAACATGAATGCTTTAATGAAAATTGAGCCGCATTTCTAAAGTCTTAAGGAGCAATGTAGATTGAGTTTTAATATGATTTACGTATTTTTCGATAAATTTGTGTTTTGTAGGCGCACCGCGTGGTACGAACGATTATATTGATTTTTGCGATCGCTCTGTTCAACTTTTTCGATTTATTGGAGAACGTACATACCATGCAATAAGCATTGCTATAAATATGATTATTAATAGAATCAAATACGATAGGATTGAGGTTCTTAATAGCAAGCACTGATTATTTTAATGTATACTGTATACATCAAAATAATTAAGTACCTAGGTAGTAGATAATGCATGAAATAACATAACATGTGAATTTTGCCAATAAATAGGATATACGAACAGTAAGTTTTTAGGGCAAAATTCAAAAATCTCTATTCTTTTGTTTTAATTAAGTAAATTTTATTTATATTTTACTAAATGCGATTTTTATTGAATTATTCGCTTAATTAGATGTGTGTGTATAGTTTTTATAATAAACATACCTAATAAATGTAAGATTCATAACGCCTAATTCTTACCTACTTGCTGACACATCAAACATTGTTCTGCTAAGTGCTATCTACCCTAATTACCTAGCGTTGTGAAATTCAATATACATTCTTTTTTCGATCTATCGACCTAGAAAAAATAATTAAACAAGTGCGTGTTGGAACACACGCAGTGAAGGGTTCCGTAGTATAAGCATTGAATAATCACTGCATAGTTTAAAACTAAGTCGCTGTCGCTGTCTCTCCATTCCTGTACCTAAGGATTTTGATTAGGTTTTTTTTTAATAGATAAAGTGGTTCTTGTGTGTAAATAAATAAATAAATCCTTTTTTTGCAATAATACATGGTATATAAAGGTTTTACAAGTATGTTAAAATGAATTAAACGAACAATAGAGGTAGCTCTATCTACGCGTACGGCATACCTGCATCCTTATGTTTACAAATATTTCCTTGCTAATATTACAATACATGCAAAAGTTTGTCTGTTTATTGGATTCCCTTTCATGTGGCATAGGGGAAATTTTATGGTACTAATTATTTTTATCTTTGTTGTAGCCAGCAACCCTCAGGACGTTGTTGTTCCGCCGAGTAGCAGGGCGTCCTACGTCTTCGCCTACAGTCGTGACAATTTTATCTTATAGAAGACGTTGAAGATAACGAAAGAGAAGCAATATAAATCGAAAGTATATTAAATAATTTGTATACAATAACGTTCATTGAATTTAATAATTTCATCGCTGAAAACAACGCTACAGTTTGAAGAGCGAAAAGTAAGACAATCAATTAAATCTCGATGCTATGTAAAAATTCGTAGCACGATCCTTTTGATCGTGCTACGAATTTTTACACGGGCAGTTTTAGTGAAAAACCGCAATTTTCACAGCACAGCAAGCTGCAAGACATCCTCGCACGACGTATTTCCATCTCACATGGTGAAAACGCAGCCTAAAGGTAAGCTGAAGCTGAAGGATTTGAATTTTGATAATATGTAATTTTATTGTTTATGTGAATAAAAATGTTCAATTATGTTGGCTTTTTATTTTTAATCCATTCATCGTATAAATTCTCTCATTTCTCTGCGAAGTCGTATTAGTTGCACAACTTATACCTCAAGAACGGCTGAACGAATTTGGATGATTTTTGGCTTGTTGGATTTGTGTCTTTTATCATAAGTTAAGTTCGTGAGTAGATGCAAAGTATCAAAAGTTACGGCTTAGTAGTTTTTGAATGTATTATTTTCCACAGTGTACCTTTGTATGTAGTAACTAGGATATTAAAATAGAGACTATAAGAAGCTTATAGGAAATTTACAAATTTTAGCAATGATTGATTGATTTAATTAATCATTAATTATTCGCTGGATGTTATTAATTATTATATATTATTATACTAGCTTACTGCCCGCGGCTTAACCCGCTTTGTCTAAAACCTAATAAATTATATACTAAAACCTTCCTCTTGAATCACTCTATGTATAAAAAAACCGCATCAAAATCCGTTGCGTAGTTTTAAAGATTTAAGCATACAAAGGGACATAGGGACAGAGAAAGCAACTTTGTTTTATACTATGTAGTGATTTAAATTTATTGTCTTCAACTATTATTATGTAGAGTCATTGTTAAAATCGGTCCAGCCGTTTAGAAAGAATTAAGTGACATTAATATTGTCTTTATGTTAATTTCTGTGTCGATGGGTGGTACATATGCGAACGTGGAATATTACATATAGGTTTTTTCCTTAGTATCCAATATAATCTTAGTTATAATATAAAAATTAAAAACTAATTATACCTTTCTGGTTCTTAGAACGATCCACGTTCACGATTCACATTCTTCTTCAGTGTTACGATCGTATCGTCAAAATAAATAGTAACCGGAAATATCTCACTGGCCAGTAGTAGGTAGTATCTGAATATTAATTCCTAAAAATGTTTAATCAACATCCGTCCAGTAAGTAGCTTTTGCATGAAAACAGAAAGCAGCAGAGAAACAGAAATAAAATAATGTTTCTCTTCTCTGGCTTTATAAAATTATGTAAAATTTTTCTCCGATAATTTTTAAATACGCTAAAGTTTAAGCGAGAGAATTAAAAACTATATGCTACTTCGTAGCACCCTGTATTTTGTAGGAATATAGGAATTAGGATTTAAGGGATAAAGCCCTATAGGTTCAGTGAGATTCTGTGAAACGTCGGTAACAACAGGCATAAATAAAACTCAACTAATTGTTTGTTTGTTTGTATTGCATCAACTGTAACACTTTTCAGTTTTCATAGATATTGAGCAAAGTTTACCTACATTATTATAATTGCTCGTATATCTGCGCCAAACTGTTCAATTGTATTATAAAGTCATTTAAAAACTTATATTTTGTGCGATTTTGTGCGACGTAACCTTGTAAAGGCGTCAAAAGAGTTCGTTTTTTGTACCACTAGATGGCGTTGTTATCAAAGCAATAAATAATTTGTATTCTATTTCTGTTTGAAATACATATTATAATAAACAAAAAAAATTGTGTATTATGTTTGTTTATGTTATTATGAAACTAAATAAAGGTATTTTATTAAAGAAAAATAAACAACTTAGCGCAATATACGGGCATAACAACGCATGCTATGTCAAAATGCTCCACCTCCTGACAATACACACACAGCACGAATGTGCCTTTCATATTTGTTTTAAGCTTTAAGCACCAATTTTCTTTATAACAAGTCGTTCGAAATAATTAAACGACTAAAATTCTATAAATATCTTACTATGTATAGGTTAAAAATACATGTTATAACATTTTTACAAGTCTATCCTTATTTTAATTCACATGAAAATCAAACAACTTATAAATTATAAACGTTTTGGTGTTCTTAGTTTCCTTCAATTCAATTTGGAATAAGTCATTTGATTTAACATGCACGGTAATTAACACAAGTATGAAAAAACATAAAAATAATCAATAAAACATTTAAGAATAATGGTAAAGACAAACAAATGATAATCTTAATTCTCTACATTTAATTTTACAAATGAAAATTATAAATACACTCCAAAATATATTTACAGACGAAAAAAATTGTGACTGACACAACGGTACACTTAAAAAATAATTAATAAATTCGCTACACAATTCATAATTGCACGATTAAATTGACAAACTAACAAAATTCATAACTAGGAGTATTTCTCTAACGGTTAATTATCCTTAATTAATCTTTATTTACGTATGTATGTTATTTAATTTCAGAAATCCAAAACTTATAAAGACGGATTTTTGTTTCTTTATAAATATATTTGTTAGAAATAAACGTGCTCGAAACACGAGCGTCAATTGATAATAATGTAAAAAAGCATCGCGGGAATTAAAAGGTACAGGGTCTAGTCGAAATAAAAGCGAGCCTAATCGAAGTCGCATAGATTAAGATATACACGTCAGTAAAATATACACGGGTAAATGGGTACAATGTAGGTAAGTACTAAAATTATAGAATATATTAGAAGTATTTATTAATCAGCGAAACTACGCGTAGAAGCGTTACTTAATCGTAAGATAATATTAAGACGAGGTTTTCAACTCTGGATTCGAAATAAAATTCCAGACTGCTGGGTGCCCAGTACACAATGTCAAACAGTGGAACTTTCGTATAATCGAGGAGAGAAATCAAATGAGAAACAATCGGATAGTAAGTCACAAATCAGCACAGGTAATACGAAATTGGTAGATTCTTAAGCCTTCGCAGAAATGAACTCTAATAATGAATGTACAAGTTTCAGGCTTTCAAAATAACGTTAATTATTTATTTCTAGTTAGCACGTTGTATAGAACGCATCATAAATATACAATATTGTTGTATCTAAGGCACATAATGTTTAGGCTTTCAATTATTACTCCATATCGTAACAATGGTGCTAATTAAAAATTAGAACAAGTCTGTGCTGTGACAAACGCATCGCTTCCGAATCCACACGAGTCGTCACAAACGCAAGCTTGCCGCATGACGTTTGTCACACGCACACGCTATTGCAAAGCTATTAATAAAATACTACTGAATCTACAGACACTGTCAATAAAAAAGTTAACATCTCTCTGATTCCCTTACGCATCCCTTTGTCATAAACAAATGCATTTCATACAACATGTATCGTTCTGTTAAATCTATCCTTCCGCCGTGGCTCTAGCGAGCGTCGTAGCCAATCATACAAAACAACTATTTCAATATAAGACACGTCCAGAATGAACAATTTTAATCACAGTCTAGAATATTCGGCACCAATGAGCGTTTAAATTCGTCACAAACAGACTTCACTCCAATGTTAGTCTCTCCGATTATAACACGACGAAATTGTGGTGGTAACCCGAACGAACGTTAAGCCTTACGTGACGTCACTATTAAATTTTCTGGTATAATCTCTAATGTCTATAGCTAGCAATTGACTAATTCTTCGCTTCCTAGATGAACTAATATAGCTGTAGTATAGTATATAATCTATAGTCTGTGAACAGCTACATATAAATTGTACCAAACTGCTTTAACACGGAACTCAGTTCCCTCTCTATAGAAAAAATATTGCGTGTCAAATACCATTGAACTACGTCAGTATCAATATCTAGCTTTACTAAAGCTGATTCGTAATAATAATTTATTGCTTTTCGATTATTGCTATGTATCTATTACTATACTAATTATAAAAGGGCAACCGAATAAAAATCTCTGAACCTAAATGGCATCAGCCTGTATACATGGCACCTAACGGATTATATAATCCTTTATTTACACGCCAATTCAATATTAGTAGAGTCGAGTTAATCACTATCACAAATATTGAGTCAAGTATTCATTTTTATTCTGTAGAAAAATTAATTTTGCAAGCACTATAAGTATGTAGATTTAGCGGAAATTGACGTGTAAGTAAAAGACAAATATAAAAATTTTAGGAACCTAATAGTTGACATCAAAACCATATGACTGAAAAATCAGGTAGCGTGCCTTGTCAAGTATGAGAAATATTTATTATTTTACGAATAATTTCATTAAATATATTCCCTCGCTGTTGTATGCAGACTACGCTTACAATTTTAAAAACTATTTTCATCAAGTTCTGGCGCTCTAATTTGTGTTATAGTATTGAGTGAGTCTATCGTAAATTTTTCTTTGCACATTACTTTTTTCGCGCTAATTTCGACAGGTTAGAATAACCACTATGTTTTATCTGTAGATTACAGACCGATCAAGCGAAGCTAAAAAAATTAATTCGAATTTCAAAAATATGACGTTCCAATTTTTTTATTGTTCTTTTTACATTCAAATCGAAGGCACACCACTTGATTAAACACACTACTGAATTTTGCCAACGCATCCTTATTCTATGAAACTGTGTATATATATTTATACTTTATCATGTAATTTGGCCACAGTTACCCCTTACTAATAAATGTAAGGGGGTCTCTATAAATGTAAATATTTTCTTTAATTTAAGTATTAATTTACATTGTTACTCTAATGACTAGCTTCTTTCATATGGCCACGGGATCGCGATGATAAATTGAAAATATTTTTTCGAAAGTAAGTATAAAAAGCTCTAACGGTGTTTTGCGTTCAGAAATGTTGGGGATGCCATATTGCATGTATAATTTATAAGTTAGAAGTTACTGGAACACAGCAAGTATTCAAATAACATAATGTTATTTCAATGAGAGACAAAAAACAGGATAACCTTTTAAAATTAAAAATAATTGCATTGTTTTTGTTAATTTCGTATTATACGGTTTTTAATGTCTTAAAATCGCTTATAGTTTTTTTTAAATCTCTAGTAGGTACGCCAAACCCAACACTCCGCTCACAAAACATCCCTACATAAACAATAATCGGATGGATTGATGAACACTACAATTATAAGTCCTATAATAAAGTTATCATACTTTACGAAAGGCACCTATATGTCCCTCGACACACGTCGATCTACCAGAAGCAACTTCTTATCGTCATCAATCCGAAAACAACCATTTTATTACAACTAACAAGCATTTAACATTCCCTAATTTATTATAAAGTCACACAGCTACCGCTCTAGAGGTACACTGCAAACCCTCCTCCCAGGTCATCGGATTGACAAACGATCAAAAATTGACAACCATTTCTAAATATACAACTAAACTAAATTCATAAGCAAGGCTCGTCTTTCATAAATCGTTCAATAAGTTAAAAAAATCTCAATAAAACATTAGACTTATCTATTCTTTTAAACAACGAAACGAAAACAACGTATCACACTTTCAATCGATTATTGGAAGCATCAAACTGCCTTACAGGTCAGCGAAACAATGATAGAAGCGGCATCGTTCAATATTCACTAAATTACTGGAAGGCTTTCGTCATATTCGTCATATTCTATAAAAATATTAGAATATAATTGTTTTTTTTTATAACTTTCATAACAGATTTACCAGTTATTAAAATAGTCCACTAGATGGCGTTACAAATAAATAGGTGACGTCTGTACAAAGTCACGGAACTAAACTACATGCCAACATAATATGTACACTACATAGAAAAAATTATTCTGTACAGCGAATAAATTTTATTGTCAAAAATGAAAATGTTCGATGTTCGAATTCCGTTTGAAATTCGAATCAGAGGGCGCGGTGCGGGACGGGCCGCCAGTGCGGGAGGGGCGCGGGGGTCCACCGGAGCACAGTCGCGGCCGAGCCGTCGGCCGGGGCGGACGCGTCCCCCGCCTGCGAGCATCACGGCGAGCGCAGGTCCGGCGCCTTGTCCGGCGCGATGTCGTCCGTGTCCACCACCGACTGGACGTTGGTCCCGGTCGTGTCCATGGCCGTCGTGTCTGATGTTATCACGTTCGAGTGGAAGAAACGCTCTGTGAACACAAAGTTACCGACTTTGAATGGATAGGCATCGTGTGCCTATGATGAGTTGTTCAGATACATTGTGAATATAAACTAGTTATAATCTAATTACTATCTACTCAAATATGTTTGTCATCAAATTACTACATAAAGTTGACAACAACATTTTTTTTCTTTTTTTATTAAACTCGTAACAAAACTTTATTGATAACTACCGTCATCTAGAAGCACCACGTGGTCTGTGCCCGTCGGAGCTGTCATTATATTGAATTCTTCTTCTAATGTTGGGAATGGGGCGTTCCATCTGAAATTATGTAAAGATGGATTAATAATTACAATAAGATGTACGCAAAATCTTCATAATTTTCAATTGCTTATAGCAAGATACTTATTACGTTCAATGAAATATTTTTTTCAATAGATCTTCAACTGTCAAATTATGCGGGTAGTTGGAAATTTAGGTATCTCCTAGAAACAACATACGAATTGGTTGAGTTAACCTTATGTCTTAACTTGAACGTCATATTCATAGATTTTGGCTTAAAGTTCAGTACTTTTAGTGATTTACACTTTTGGAAAGCTTGTCAGGAAAAACAATTAAACATGTTTAAACGTTCATAACTGACGTTAGAAACCGAAAATCTTTAATAAAACGTATAATTTATGAAGCTCTCACCTCGGCGGAGCCCTAGGCGGCTGTCTGGGCGCGTAGAGGCCGAGCCCCCCGGGAGGGGACCCGCCCCCGCCGCCCGACACCACCGCACCCCCGCCTAGCGAACCGTAGCTGAACACCTGAGAAATGTGGAATAAATAAGTGCTGCGTACATTTTTTGTAACGTTTGTAAATTATTATTTTTAATAACTACCTACTGTGAAAACCGTAGTTAAAATTAGTTTATCGATGAATGTTACATTCGTACCCATTTTTTACTTTAACCACTTTTACCACTTTAACTTTATCCATCACCAGTTTTGCTTTTACGACATTTACATTTACAACGTTATAGACAAAAGTTATAGATAACTTTAACTTTTACTCTTTTTTACTTGTACCTCTTTTACGTTTAGTTTTACCCCTTCACTTGTATCATTTATCTTTTACCACTTTATTTTCACCACTCACTTTTACCACCACTTTACCATCACTTTTGCCATGACTTTTACCATGACTTTTACCATGACTTTTACCACCGCTTTCGCCACTTTTACCCTTACCTGCTGCGGCTGTGAATGGAAGTGGTTGAAGTGCGAGATGGGGGGATGACACTCGCGGTAGGGGTGCGGGGAGCGGCGGCGCGGGGACCCGCTCGGGGACCGCACCTCGGGGGACGGGGAGCCCACGCCTGCACCCAGCTCACTCGCTACAACGTGTAATGGGTTTATTTTACTACAATTACTACACAATGAATAAACAGCCACGAAATAAGATGTTCAATAAATTTTTTGTGTTAGGCCATTCGTCATTTTTAACATATTAGCTTCACCTGTATGTTTGTATGTATGTAACCCGAGTGAGTCAAAATATGACTCTATTTTGACTCGCTTTAAACGGGCAGATTTAATTCTAATTTTGTACAATTATCAAGGACCTGTGAATAAACAATAATTTCAAGAGTTTCAGCGTGTTCTTTTTTTGTTTTTAAATACATCAATTATTGTACAAGGTTTTAGTGCGTCAATGACTAACGTCTAATCAAATTGAATAATCTAAATCTCACCAGTAGATCTAATTATCGCGACAGGTCTGGCCATGGGTGGTAAGGGTGGTGGTGGTAACATCGAGCTGCTGAAATAAGCTGGCTTTGGACTCCTGGATAAACTGTGTACCTGGAAATCATTATAAAATGGTATTTTAATTAAGGAATATATTATGTGATGACGATAAATGGTTTAGAGTTATATTTCATTTTTTATAGGCAGAGAAAAAAATTTTTTTTTCTTTAAGCGTTTGTACATGGCAAGTTAATAAAGAGTAGAAGAATTTGAGAGCCTGTTGAGAATAATTCTACATGAAAATAAAATCCTATCAAATCTTTCCATTTTTATCACACTCAATTTTTTGAAAAACTACAGAAAATATCAAAATCCAAATGGAGAAAATGTATAAGCCGTGCAATATGTTAATATAACTTTACAAAGAAACACATATCACTTGAAAAAACAACAAAAAATGTACAAAATGCTAACTTGTAATTGCTGAACATCAGTAGGCGGCTCCTGGCACACGAACGTGACGAAGTCGCCGAGCGAGTCCTGCGGCGTGCTGTCGTACTTGCTCGAGTGTTGGTTCGATAGCGCTTCTGATGCTGAAAGAACAATTATTATTTACCTTCAAATAAATAGCGTGTATGTACTAACCAGCATACAATAGGCTATACTTGACCGAAAAATAATGCGTTTAAATAGTTTATTGTATTACGGATCACAATTACTTAAATGTTTACATTTTTATGACATGTCCAAATTGAAAAGAATACATCAGGAAGACATCGCGTATTCTTCTTCATAAATTATAACACTATTTGGCACTAAAAGAACTTTATTTACAATCTACCCACATTTTTTTTACATCATCAATTCCACCACTAGATGGCGCTAAAACAAAATCATTATTTATTTATTTTTAATTAAAAACTTACAAGTAGGATGTGTATCTGTGGGAGGTGGTGCGTGTTGGTAGAATATTGTGTTTGAAGGCACTAGCGGCGCCTGCGCGGCGCTTAAACTTGCAGAACTGTGCGGAATACCTGGAAAATATGATAAATACAAAATAAATATAAAAATAAAGGAAAATGAGATATTGTAGATAAATAGTTTAAAATAAGATATGTTAGAAGGTTAAAATAGGATAGTTTTGTAACAGTTTTAAAATTTTAGAATTAGGGTTAGTCCACAGCATTGTACCTAGACAAGAAGTAGTTTAAGTGCAGAGCATAATATAATATTTTTTTACGAGAAAGCGTAACAACTTCATTAATATAGGACTGCTGCTGAATTGAACCACTAAACCATATGATATTTTTGATAATCCATACTAATATTATAAATGCGAAAGTAACTCTGTCTGTCTGTCTGTTACTCAATCACGCCTTAACTACTGAACCATTTTGCATGAAATTTGGTATATAGATATTTTGATACCCGAGAAAGGACATAGGCTACTTTTTATTCCGGGAAATAGGATAGGTTTTAACCCGGAAATCCCACGGGAACGGGAATACAGGACACACATAGTATTAGCAAGTGTATATTAATTTTCGTTCAATAAAACATCAAATAGAATAGAAATCAAAATAGTGATACTAACAATGTAAAATCTTTTATGCATTTTCATACCTTTCTATATTTTTGTAATTTTTTATCATAATTTTCAGTTTTAGATTTAGCAAGCAGTAATTTCTTTTCTACCAACACAAAACTTCAAAAACATAACCATTTAAGCACAAACAGCATTATAATGCATCCAAAACACTAATTACAACCAAACACCGTACATTAACCTTTACATCAACTATCACTGAATCACACGCACGCTATATATAGCGACCTACGCGGTGTGCATAAATAACTTTATAGTCTTAGAGCCGGATTGAGTTACGCTTATTTAATCATATCGAACAAGAATGACAATGGGATATTTCACCGTGGTGAAAAATAGTCTACTCTCTAGCCGCCTAGATAATTAGGACACAAAAATCTATACTAATATTATAAATGCGAAAGTAACTCTGTCTGTCTGTCTGTTACTCAATCACGCCTAAACCACTGAACCAATTTGCATGAAATTTGGTATGGAGATATTTTGATACCCGAGAAAGGACATAGGCTACCTTTTTTTGCGAAATATGTACCACGGGCGAAGCCGGGGCGGACCACTAGTATATCATAAAATTGTCGATCGATAGGAATTACAGGACTGATCACAGTTGCCCATAAAGAAATAAATCAAAGAAACGTTAACGAATAGTAAGGTATAACAGCGTAGTTTTCTAATTGCACAAGTTAAAGTTGAATGATATTGTATATAGAGAAGTAATTAACATAAGCTTCGTGATGTAGGTAGAACTGCAAAATATCTAAAATATGTCAAAGGATCGTACAATACGGCCATGTATGCAGTTTACAAAAAATAAAGTCATTAATCAAGTAGGTATCAAGTTTTTATGTACAAGCCCCCTCCTGTTCTGTTGATCTGCATCTAATGAATATTAATATTGTATAAAACGATTCAGAACTTATTATAGGCTACACGTGCACTTAACGTTTTCTAAAAATAACATATAAAATACGCCAATATGTTTTGTAATCAGATCTCGTACTTTAATATTTTCATTGTTTATTATTTAATTGTTTTCGAACACTTACATTTTTAGACGCATGTATGAATATTATGATCGATCATTCATTAAATTGGTTTTATAAATGGCGAGTTAAATGCTAATTGAAAATTAACCTTATAATATGGGGAACACGATTTTTCAAATAAAATCGACTTATCATGTCTTGTATTTGTTCAGTAGATATTTATTACAAGTATTTAAAAATATATAAGAAAGACGATATGATGTTTAATTTTCGTAGAAGAATCACAAAAAAATGTTGTCTATGAAGAATTATTTGCAATAAGATTTTATTTATTATTATTTTTCACACTACCCATTTGTTTGAGATTAGCTTAGATACAGAAAAAACTCCAATCAGGGCTATCTCAAACTTATTAACAAAGTACGGTACACAAAAACTCAAAAAATAAAAAAACTATCAATTTTTTGTGAAAGTACGGTGCACAAAAGAATATAAAAAAAAGAGCGTTTGCTAAGGACACATGTCAGAAGTGAAACTTCTTTGGCAAGGTTCAAAGATACCAAAATCGTCGCCTTACCTGTCGTGACAGTATTGCCATGAAATTTTACTCTCATCGCGCCTAAAGAAGGTTCACTTCAAAAGTATATTCATAACTTATTTTTAAAGTAGGGTGCACAAAAAAACACAAAAACAATATCTAACTCACTAAAGCACTGTCCGACTAGCATGGTGGAGGGGGTGCCTCTGTCCGCGGGCGGCTCGAAGGCGGGCGGCGCCGGGCTGTTGTACCCGTAGTATGTTGACTCCAGTTTGATGCCGCCGCCCGAACCGCTCGGCGACTCTGAGCCAGTCTCTTGGAGGATTGATGCTGGAGTAGATTATTTTTTTAATTAATAGTATGTATTATACAGTGTTGTTTAGTTCAGAACTAAGCAAAAGTTACAGAAGCATACTTTTTAATAATTCAAGATACATAAAGAAACACATTAAAATGTACTAAAGTGCTTGCAGTCCGTGTAAAATAGAGCAATTAAAAAATACATAGAAATTAGCAATACTCAAACTCAAACTCTCTCTTATTTATTCAATTATACTTCTTCGAGAAGCACTTTTGAAACGTCATGTTTTTACATATTTTTAACATTTACCACCGATTCGGAAAGCAGTATCAATGGAGAAGAACCGGCAAGAAACTCCAATAGATTATAAATCATCAAGCATCCATTATAACCTCATATTATACACACACAAATCAATTAACACACAAAAAAAACTATAAATGATATTCAAACACATACCTTTTGACAATTTCCATAATTCCTTTGACGAGAAGACGCCGGTCGCTAGAATAATATCGTTGCATATAACACCATTGTACGGATTGTGGGTATAGCCTGAAAGCCACGAATCCACACATTATGGCTTATATACTACTTAGTTAATGTGACGTGTCACCTCCGAGTATAACCCGTGCCAATTAACAATCGATTCAAGAATGGTAAACTTGAATCGATCATTTATTGGGGCGGATTATATTATAACTTGTGATAAAAGGTGATGGAATAGTGAATATCTTCCATTACCTTTCTCTGACAACCAGAAGGGACATATAAATTACTATTTACATTCCATTGCTACTTCACAATGAAATTATAAATAACAGACTATTTTAAAAAGAGGTCACACTAAAAATTTTCTTAAAGGTCATCACTCATCATTATAAGAATTACTTAGAGTAGGTATAAACTATAGAGGATAAAATTGTACCAAATAGATCAAAAATGTACACCAAATTTCATAATCTATCAACCAACAACAACAAAATCACACCAAGATACTTGTGCTCTTTTAAAAATGACAACAGTTTCTAATAGCTTTAAAAATAAAATATAAAACCAACGCCAAAATCTATTCAAGAACACGAAGGAAAACTGATTGCATTTTATCTCACTCACACATTAATAAATAAAAGAATGCTATCTCACTCGATTATTAAGCAATTTTTTTAAATTTTAAATTTTAAAAGAGCACAGATTAAATAGAAAGAGAAGGAACACCAACTACAGATTATCAAATTATTTGATTAAATTCATAAGCATGAGTGTGGGTGCAAGCCAATGGGGTTTCAATGCACGAAAATAACTTACTAAATGTGCAAACACCAATCAAATTCGCTACAGTACTGAGAATGATTTTTAATGAAAGCATAAAATGTAAAAATATAAACACAGCTCAGAAAAACTAAATAGCAAAATTTGTAAATTTTGCGGAAAAGAACTTGATTTAAATCTGAAATAAAATTATAATATAAATAATCTAGAAACACGAAACTTCTCGTATCTCGAATATAGCGGTCGAGATGATATATTTCTTTCCGATTTAATTACAAAAATAAATAAACACAAAAACTTCAAAATCATGTGAAGATTTATGTGGAAAAGTTTTAGTAAGTTTTCTGAAACAAGAAATTAAAACGTGGAGCAAACTATTAATCTATTATATAAAAATAAAAGGTAATTTTGGGATAGATAAAGAATCTAATTACATAATTCTACTTACGCTACAATACTTTTTAGTTAATACTGTTGCAAAAAATGGTTTTCTTTTTTGACTAAAAATGAAAATTAAAGTGATGTCTTAAGAAAATACGAATAACGAAGGAATTACGTATCGAAAAGATCTATAATAACAAGTGTTAGGAATATATACTTTATTTTAACTACTAAAGATTAAAAATCTCGTACATATATGTTAATAGAAATAGATAAAAGCTTAATAAACAAAATTGTTACATGCAAAATAAACAACATAGATCAAGCGGTGGTTGCAATATAATAGTAATTTTATAGAAATTTATCTCTGAATCCCATGAATGTACTATGTACCTTTTTACTCGTATCTATTTAATTTATACCTACAAACATTGTATAATTATAAAGTTGTTACATTATTCGGCACTATGTCTATGTACCAATTAGTATTTATACCTGCCAAAACCTTTCTTCAGTCTATTATCACAAAAAAATTAAAATAATCCCAAGATCATCTTGTTTTTAAAATTTGCAACCACCTCTCCAACTATAAGCGTGCGAAAACTCATTCTCAGTGACCGTAACGGATACGACACGACACGACACCGACTCTAGTCGGATTTACCTTTATTTTTTGCCTCATGTTCATTCTCTTTATCCCTAGGGGGGTGAGGCGAAAGGGAGCCGCTTAGAATATCTGAAACATTCCCATTTGATAAAAAAGCAGTAACTATAACATGCATTTAACGTATTGTATAGAATAATAGAGATTAAAGACTTCATAACATTTTTAAACTTTATAACAAAGACTAAAGAGGTTATGAAACGTTGAATATCGTCGTTTAATAAAGAGGGAAAGAGGATTGGCTGTTAATTGAATGGCTAGTTCAATTCAATAAATGTTCACTAGCTTTAGTTTTGTGTGCGACATAATATATCTATACTTATTTTTTTTAATAAGAAATGATATGACTGAATGCTGGTATTATAATTCATAATATTGTCCATTTTAAATCCGTTTTGAAGTCTTTAATATCCAGTAGCATTTCCTTGTATTATTCTCAAGGTAAAAGTTATACGTCTTATTTTATGTACAGATAGCATATTTTTGAATGTCATTACAATTTGTAGTACTTATTATTAATCTCAAAATGAAACTTGAATCAAGGAATTGTATAACATAGAATATACCTACAATCTGTACTTTAATTAAAGTAGGTAATACTCTCTATTATTATCTAAGTATGTTGTACTTGTAATGTTAGTGTTTTTGTCAATATTCTTTTGCAAATGTTACTACACCGCTTTTCCCATCCCACTTTTTACAATCTTTGTTATACATTGAATAATAATGAATGGTTTTTGCTACGTGATAGTTTATTTATCTATGTCGTAACTAATGACAAGGACAAAAGCACTAACTTTTAATTCCCAAACACTTTTCAATTTCAAGTTTCATTAAAAACGATGTTAATAAAGTTACAAGTTTTAAGATCCAAGTATTTTTGTAATGCATAAACAGGAATCAAAATAAAAACCCAAAAAATATTAATTTTTTCCATATATCTACTGCGTTATAATTGTGAAGCGCATATTTTATTCAACTCATGGTATATTTTGAAACGAAAAACATCCCCCTTCTTCAATAAAAACTTGCAACAAGATTGAAATTGTCTGAGAATCTTAATCTGACCGCGAAAGCATAAACGGCCTAAGTGACCATTTAACAGCAAACTATAAGGCCATTTTGCTTCTCTTAAAAACAGATTTTTGACGACGATAACCAATATTTACTAAACAAAATTTACGTTATTGTACCCGTAAAATCCACTATCAATTTTCTACAAAATGTCACTCAGGCCATTTATGCTCTCTCGGGCTCGTTTATAACAAAAACAAAGAGCGAGAGACCTGGCAGACCGCTCCCATTACCATAGCTATTGATGAAGTTGGCGAGGTACAGGTCCAGTTCCCGGACCGACACGTTGATGTGGTAGGGGTTCACGCAGAGACCTGGCTGCGTGCACTCCGGGTGCTTTTCTAGCCTCTCCCCGTCTGTGCTCTCTAGCGGTATCGCTTTGAATAGAATCACCATTACTAGGTCCAGACGCCACACCTGGAATGTGAGGATATTCTGTAGAGAAATGCTAACTTTTGAAGGTGGTATGAATAATTCGGAGAAACAGGTTACATTCTGGCATTATGGCAAACTTTTGTGCAAATGTTATGGCCAAGATACATTGAATGGAAAATTTCAGGAGTGAACTATGAAGGGGTAGGTATACGATACTATTGTGGAGATTGACAGTGTTTGTAGTAAATAAATATTCTTTGGTAGAGTTCGTAAAACAATCTTAGGAATAAAATAAGTTAAACTAAACATTTGTATTGTTACTTAAATGTTACAAGAATATTATTACTAGCTTAAATGTCAATCTAAATTCGCAGCTTGCAGGGCACAGCTTATGGTTTATAATATGACTTTAAATCCCCTCTCCAGCTAAACTTATCCATTCTAACCTTACAGTGTCTGCTCACCTTGTCCGCCTGCCGCAAGCAGTCTATCCGCCTCATCTTGCCCTTCTGGTCCGGGTTCGACAGCACGCACACAGCCGGTCTCTTGCCCGTGATGCTCAGCACGAAGTCCTCCCGGCAGTCCTGCGTGATGTCCTTGCGTAGCTTCCCGAGCAGCCGCGACGCCCACTTCTGTTTTACTTCCGCTTTTTCGTTCTGGAATCATCGTTGAGATATGTGAGAGGAAGGAAATGTAAAGAATGTTCCCAATGCTTGATCGATACCTTAAATTGTAAATAAAAAATAAATTATATTAACTTGCGTGGGCATTGCAAAACATATCTTATTTGTTAATATCTTAGGAATAACTAGCTACACCCGAGCTCGCTTCAATGTGGCGCATATCATAAACCAATAGTTGCGTTACGTATAATTCAGAAATTATTTAAAATAAAAACTGATGAATATATAAATACCAGCGATGAGTATCGAGTATTTAAGTATTGATTCTCATTATAAGGACCTCACCTGCGTTTCACACCACGCATCACGATGAAAAATATATTTGATGATAGCATATTCCGAAGGTTTTAGATAATAAATCTATAATAAATCTACTAATGTTAATTAAGAAATCTACACTATAATACGAAAACACGCATAGGTGAGGCATTGCGAGGAACCCTCCTGAAAACGCACCAGGTGATCCATTCCAATCAATGACGAAATTAAACATCTCCATTCATACGAAGGTATAACTTATCTAATTTTTAAACCCTTGTGGAGTAAATAAGTAATTTGAACATATACATAATACGACAGATTACTAATTATATATAAATATATATAATACATGTATATTCGACGTTAAGTGTCTACATCTTAATATATATAAAACTCGTGTCACAATGTTTGTCCTCAATGGACTCCTAAACCACTTAACCGATTATAATAAAATTCGCACACCATGTGCAGTTCGATCCAACTTGAGAGATAGGATAGTATAAACATGTAGGTACCACGGGCGAAGCCGGGGCGGACCGCTAGTAATATTATAAAGAACATTTTTAACACGTTTGCATATGCCTACCGCGGTTCTCTTAAAAGACTAGACAAGTACACAACACAAGGAAATATAGCTTCATAAATATTATAGACACAAAAAATATATTATGTAACTAGCTGTGCTCCGCGGTTTTACCCGCAGTGCTCAGCTCCTGTTGGTCTTAGCGTGATGATAATAATATAATAAATAGCCTATAGCCTTCCTCGATAAATGGGCTATCTGACACTGAAACAATTTTTCAAATCGGCCCAGTATTTCCTGAGATTAGCGCGTTCAAACAAACAAACTCTTCAGCTTTATAATATTAGTATAGATAACATTTATAACAATCGAAATTGGAACATTGGTGCAATGAACAAAATTATCAATACATTTTTAAAAAGCTCTTGATCCAAAAAAATATTTCACTCAACGCTTTTTGACGTTATTTTGAAATGATTATCAGAAGTAAGTTTTCATTTATTCTACAACACAGAGGAAGCAAAATTTTATGAAATAGAATAAATGGATATTGGCAAAAGTTTGCAGTTATGTCATGTAATATAGTTATGGAGGCGCAGACAGAGAGCCTAGTAACCCGTGACCACGCGGTCTGTAGATTATACTATGGATACCTATACATATTGCGGAACTGCAGATAAATAATACAATAAATAAAACGCCCTCCACAAAATCCAATTCATCCAGAAAACATTAAACAAATACTATTCCATCTGCACTTCCAATCAATACAAACAAACAACCAGCTAAAACACCATGTTATATATTAATTTTTCCGCCATTCTTACGTAACGTGACGTCATCGGGCACAGTATAAATTACATGAATTTATGACAAGGGAAGCTAAGCGCATTGCGTCTAGCCGAATAGCAATGGTAGACTATGGCGTGTCTGTAATACCGCAACTTTTAAATTCGTTTTATTACTGGAATAGCTTCGTTATTGTTAAATTGTAAAACGTATTGGAAAAAATATGGTTCTAGTTTGAAAATGTTAATAATGTAAGACGCAAATGAGTTTAATTACGATTTAATTGTTGATAAAATAACGTTGTAGTATTTCTTTTTCCTTCTGTTTGATTTTATGCGAGTATATTATACATACATATTTAGAAATTAAAGCCTTTTGCAAAATGTCGTTGTGTTTATTTATAGTGACACAAAAGACAAAACAATTACCAATTTATTTTAATTACGTTTCGTTTCGATATTGTTAATTTTCAATTTACATTTAGATAGTAAAAATATGATGTATGCATGCATATCTAATATTTAAGTAGGTATATTTTTAATAAATTCTTTGTCTCTAAGTGAATTCTATTCTAGTATCCTTACTAATATTATAAATGCGAAAGTAACTCTGTCTGTCTGTCTGTTACTCAATCACGCCTAAACTGCTGAACCAATTTGCATGAAATTTGGTATGGAGATATTTTGATACCCGAGAAAGGACATAGGCTACCTTTTATTGCGAAATATGTACCACGGGCGAAGCCGGGGCGGACCACTAGTACACTATACATTGGACTTTCAAATATCTCTGTACGCAGTAAAAGCTTTACATGAAAAAATCTAATAAATCTTTTCTTTTAGCTTGTTTTAGAATTGAAATACCACTCTGTTGGCATAGTTTTTCAAACTAAGTAATATTATAAAGAAAAAGGTTTATATTTTTTAATATTTGTAAAAAATAACTTCAAAACTACTGGACTGATTTCGAAAATTCTTTTACTAGCAGATAGCTATACATTATTCCTGCGTGACATAGGCTATCTCCAATCCCTTTATTGTGAATTTCAACAAAGTATCTCAATGAAACTTAAGATATATCATAAAAAAAATCATCCATGTAATGTATTTGTTGGCAACAGTAATAAAGGCAGTCAATGTTACGAAGTCAACGACACACTCCGATACTTGACGTGTTATATATTATAACACATTATTCTTCTGTTGAATTTGATATTTTTTGTTTTATGGCATTCAAATCACTACATAGTATAAAACAAAGTCGCTTTCTCTGTCCCTATGTAGGTATGCTTAAATCTTTAAAACTACGCAACGGATTTTGATGCGGTTTTTTTTAATAGATAGAGTGATTCAAGAGGAAGGTTTTAGTATTAAATTTATTATGTTTTAGACAAAGCGGGCGAAGCCGCGGGCGGAAAGCTAGCGCTTTATAAATATAAATTTATAAATAATTCTTCTTCCTAATTATCTTAATAAAATATAGCCTACAATGGCCTTTTAAACAAATGAAGCCAAAACCACTGCATAGATTAATAGATAAGAATATAGAAACATATAACTCTCCATTCCACCCTCCGTATACCGTCTATGGTATGTATATTCAGCATAACCAGAGACAAACCCAAGAACAGCTTTACTTTATTTCAACAAACTTTCCGACTCAAAACACCCAACAAAACTTTTGTTTTCCTTCCAATTTTGTGTTTCTGTGTAAGATTAAGTAGAACCCAGTTTTTGCTGCAAAACCATGCTATTCACTATTATCTACTTACTAGCTGTGCTCCACGGTTTTACTCACAGTGTTCCGCTCCTGCTTGTCTTAGCGTGATGATATAATATAGCCTATAGCCTTCCTCGATAAATGGGCTATACAGGGTGTCCCGCTATTGGTATACTAAGCGCGAAGGAACTTGTAGTTTTGCATACACTGATCACGTAAAAAATACTTTTAAAAAAAATTACGTCCAAAATTTTTTGCTAAATTTTTCCTGAAAATCCATGTTTTCTTCTCTAGCTTCGCGCAGCTGGCATATACCGCTTCTCTAATATGAGCATTTTATCTATGAAAACATAATCTTAAACGATAGCTCACGTGCTGGTGGCAAAGTTGGGCGGCTCGCTTGTTATGGGTGTACACATAGAGTTTTAAGAATTCATCTATTTGAAAAAAAAATGCGTCTGGAATTTTTTAATTATTTTTTACGTACTCAGCGTATGCAAAACTATAACCTCCTTTGAGATTAGTATACCAACAGTGGGACACCCTGTATAATACCGAAAGAAATTTTCAAATCGGACTAGTAATTAGTGCGTCTTCAGCTTTATAATATTAAGTAAAGATATAAATAAATAATTACCTGTAACTCATATTTGGTATGCCGTTCCTCCTCAAGACTCATCCGTTTCTCGTGTTTTTTGTAATATTTCCTCTTGGCCGCTTGCAAGTTGAACCACGTATATGAAAAGGACTTAACGAAAGGCATCAGGGCCTCTATGAACGGATGGAATTCGTCCTGTGAACAGTCAGAAGGGTGGTGGAAAAAGGTAAAAGTATTATCCATTTTAGAACAACTTGTTGTCACCCCAACCTTGTTTGGAACAATGGTCTATTTAATTTTTTTAATGTGGTCACCTTACATAGAAAAAATTATTAATTAGATTGAAAATAATTCAACTTTCTTTATTATCTTACATTAATTAATAATCATGAAGAAATTTACATTTTGGAAGAAACTTTATTATTTACTTAAAAATCTCTTTTATGAATAAGAGCATAATTTAACACCAAATATATAGAACCATAAAATAATACAAATCTATACCCAAAGAATACCATTATCTTGCAAAGAAAGCACAAAATCTTGTTGTCTCGTTTCAACTTATCGATTTACATAATGTCAGAGCAAGACACAAGATTTAGAGCTTCCTTATATCACAAGATCATACCATATTATAATATATTTACAACAAAAGCATTCATAACATAAAGGCGAATCCAAAGGCATAAGGAGTCCTATTTAATAGCAATATTTTTATTACTTCAACTATTATAACACTGAAATGTTAAATTCTAAAATATTTAGTACAAAAAAATATTAATCCGAAGATATTTTAAAAATTCTTACTAATTCTTGTTAAAAGTATGAAAACATGAAACCTTATATTACATAAGTAATAAGAATAATAAGACGCGACCTTGGTTTCGTAATCCTATATTAAAGTTCCGAAAATGTATCCTCATCTGAACATCATTTGTTACCCGAAACTAGTAAATAAGCTGGCTGCTATTTATTAAATAATAATCATTTCTTTTTTTTAATCCAACTAAGCCAGATATTTTATTAGACATCACTGGCACACAATAAAAATGTTTTTTAAAAATCGAATTAGGCTATCCAGGCCGCGTAAAGCCCGCCAATGTTGACACATGTCACTGTCACCGATCACGCATTCATCGCGCGCCACGAACAAATGCTGTATTGTTGTGCTTTGAATCATAACTTAATATGCAAATGTGCCATCCTGATTTATCGCCAACCCTTTTTAGCTGTACAGTATTGGAATGTATTTGTTTTTATACTTTTTTCGAGACTCAAATTATAAATGACATGCTTGTCAATTCGCCATGTTTTATTCATGGCCAGTTCGAAGAAAATGTTGCTTGTTTCAGAGAAATTTGACTCGACACAGTCTGGTAAAGATACGAAAAATACGCACTCACTGTCGCGGGTGGTTGCTTTTGTTGTTACAATGTTGAACAATACGTTGGTGTATTAAACGAATTGTTTCAAGCAACCTACATTATTTTCGTCAAGTAATACCTATTTATAGGTAAATGAAAGGAAGTTGTCCGCTTTAATATAATGTTAGACGTCATTTTACAAAATTCTCAATATTACTATAGGTATATCTTAACTTTCAAACTATCCTTTTACTTCAGTAAAACCTACAACCTTACGCTCTTTACGCAAGTTCACTACAAAATCTATCCAATCCTGCAATCCGCACAACACAAGATACAAAAAACTTCAATCACCTGACCTTCTACCTCACCTACGCTCCAACTGTATGAATGAAATCTTTTAAACACGGTTTACGTTCTCCATAAACAATGAACTAGTCAAAACATTAAATTGGCTGGCAACACGTAATGCCAAAACAGATTGCCAGGACCTGCCCACGTGGCGGGCTTCCCTGATAGCACTGCCAAATATTTAATTTTACCATTCATGAATCACGGATCTTGCGGGGTGGTTGTGTCCCTTACCCTTGACATACTTCTTTAAGGGTAATAAGAAATTATTAAAAATAGATAAATAACACAACCATTTCTATCAGATACCTTATATTTTTTGTTTGTTCTAATTCGTGGACTTAAGATGCGGTTTATTAATTAATTATTTGATGAATCGCTCGATATTGAGCATTCAGAAGGTGGCGTTTATATTATGCATTATAAAAATCATTGAATTTCTGAATTAATTCGCACAAACTTGTGTTTCTTTCAGATAGGAAATCTCCAGATTTTTAAGGTTATCTATCCGCATACTATGAAGAGATAATTCATGATGTAGGTACCTGCTAAAGCTAAAAGATTTTATGTCTAAATTATCAATAGTTTCCCAAAAAATATAAACAATTATTAGTACAAACGTGTCTCGCTCTTCAAAACAAACCAAATGAAAAAGACAACAATTCCATCATGTTACTCGCTGGCAAAACCATTCATCGTTCATTCTTCCGATAAAAAATACGATTTATAATCCAATTCACACTATTTATCTAGTACAAACAAGAAGCCGTCACAACATATCGTTGGCTTACACCGCAGACACCGAACCGGCCTGCCAAGCTACCTTGGCAGGACCCTGCCAGCACGTGGCGTGTTCCTGGCATGAAATACACAAAAAACTTGCCAATTTGCCATTGATAAATAAGCCTATTAAACACGCTTCTATTCATTTACTATCGGAAATTCTTTACGATGTTACGTTTTTATATTGGACGTGTGTATCTTTCATGCGTTGGCCAACACAGAATGGTTTTCTGATAGCTATTTGATATTGTTCTGCGTTAGATTATCGTTAACTTGAAACTGATTGCTACCTAATTCTTGAATTAGGTAGCAATCAGTTTCTTGGAACTTAACTATAAACTTTTGTTTTTTTTTCATATCTTCATTTTCTTGAGCCATTATTTGCTGCTATGGATTACCTAACTTAATTTTTGCAACCCATCTTCCAGTTCCGTCAACCCATGTTCCGTCTATTCATTCTTCAGAATAGTATATGATTATTAAGTTGTGTTCGGATCGGATAAAAAGTCTTGACTACAAGATCAAGATGATTTGATTGTCCATCGTCTATAAATAACGTATAAAATTTATTTAAAAAAGCATCCTTCTCTACGAAACATCTCAATAAAACTCACCTCGTTAAACAAGCAGTTATAACAGTAACAAAATAAAACGCGAGCTTAATCTAAAAATAACTTTACCGGAGCATAAGCGCACAACCGCCATGTTGAAGACAAGAAAAAGCGCGCGAAATAGAAAATACAAAATGGCGTCATAAAACTATCACGCTCACGATAAGGCGCGAATATTTGGCGTATATGAGCAACAAATGCTGAACAGTAAGACTTGGCAAACTGTTGGATCTCCGTACAATATGCCCTGATGCTGAGATGATATCGCTTTCACGTGTTTATTTGATTGTGTTTTAAAGTTATTCGCTAGTAAAGTAGCTGGGAACTTAGATAATATTATGTGAAGTGAATTTGGAAGTTATGTAACAGTGTTACTCTGAAATTCAGATAGAAAATAACATGGGAGCGACTAGAAGATATATTTGAGTTTAATGTTTATAATAATTATCCAAACCAGGGAAAGCTGTTATCAATATGGAATTAAAGGATAGCACATATTTGACAAATCGCTTTAAATTATTTTTAGCAAAGACACTTTGCCTTAAAAATTCACGTCATGTGCTGTTGAGAGTGCAAAAGGAACTTGTGATAGAAAATTGCAATCGTTTTCTGCTTTAAGCCAAATATTTGGAAGAAGTTGTGTTCAGTGATCTTTTCTGTTCTAATGAAGGTGTTTGATTTAGTATTGTAATAAATTTTACCTATTTAAAACAAACTATGAATAAAAGTAAACTTTGTTTACAAAAGCATCCTCGTAAAGCATACCGATCCAAACAAACTATTAGAAATACTTCCAAAACACGAGCATTGCCAAACTGGAGAGCGTTCACCCGAAGATTTTGGCGCCAAATCCTACGTCAACGATTCATTATTATTTTTTATCTGTATTCCGCGATTTATTTTATAGATATTGGCGCTGGTTCATCGGGGATACCCATGTGGACTTGGCCGTGGCACCGGTTGGCTTACCTATCTGGGTCGCTACGTCACACAGGAGTCAGGCCAAAATCATAGCACACGCGGAAAGTTGCTATGTGAAAAAAATACGGCGGCCATCTTGTCACGCGCCGTTTTGGCGCGCAACAAGTGAACGCATACGTTTAGCAGCGCACGTAATTCTACAATAAATATCCATTGTTGTAAACTGAATGCAGAATTTGATTATATGTATTTAGGTAGTTAACCTGAACGAGCCTGGAATATTTAAAGTATTTGCGATGCATTTTGAGGAATTTCTCCGGATAAACCCTCGGTTTCTCTGAGCAATATTCTGCGGTGACAACATTTAGTAAATAACTTCAATTGCATGTTTAAAATCTACCACAGCAAAATATTATAAAATAAGTATTAACTTAGATATTTTCTGATAAACATTTAAAAAGATTTCCATCGAGCAAGGAACCAATTTCCCGATTCACTTAAATCCCGAAACCAGCTCGACCCAGCCATAATCTCCAAAAACAGTTGCACCTTACAGCTAACATTCACATCGTAACAGGCGTGTCAAGTATATGATTTCGTCAAACCGTTAACCGACCATCAAAGAAAACTGTTTTTTGTTCATCGTAAAATTTAGCCTTGTTATTTGGGAAGTTTTCAGTACGCCTAACACAACTTCGGTATATTACTAACTAGCTGTGCCTCGCGGTTTTACCCGCATTGCTCTGCTCCTGTTGGTCTTAACGTGATAATATAATATAGCCTTCCTCGATAAATGGACTATTTAACACCGAAAGAATTTTTCAAATCGGACCCGTAGTTCTGAGATTAGCGCGTTCAAACAAACAAACTCTTCTGCTTTATAATATTAGTATAGATTACTTTTGTAGCGTCAGTACAGACTTCAAAATATAAAAAATCTACAAAACTGCAAGCGTAATTGATGAATTTATTTGTCTACTAGGTATACAATATCATTATTCAAATTGGTGAAGGAACAATATAAAGGGACTGATGTTCTACAAAGTTGGAAGTTATGTGACCACCCTTTAACCGCATGTTAGTCAGTATTCTTTTGAAGACTATAGTGCTATAAAGTTGATGAGTCACTGGATTCCGTTTTGAATTTTTTTACATACCTAGTTGATCGTATGATACATATGATATTACACTTTTATTTTAAATGATCACCTACATGTCTTTAAATGAAAATTGTTAAATCTAAAGTAGGTATGAAATTGCAATGTTCAAGACGTTGATTTGGAAGAATTCTTGACGTCACATTTTATTATATTATATTGAATAAAACACAAATAGATACTTATACTATAGAACTAGACTTTGACGGAACCAATTAATCTTCAGATTATATTATAATACTAGCGGTCCGCCCCGCCTTCGCCCGTGGTACATATTTACGTTTTCTCTACATAAAAACCATCCTCGTACTTCAAGGAATATAATAAAAAAAGAATTATCGAAATCGGTTCAGCCGTTCTCGAGTTATGCGCTTACCAACACATTTTGCGATTCATTTTTTATTATGATATGAAGGATTATAGGTAATTACGATATTTTATGAGCCACGTGGCTATTGAAGTGTTATTTCCATAACGTTTATAGAAAAGTTAACTCTGAGCTCCGTATTCACTCGAATAATATGGCTCGAATGGGCATCCAGGTTCTAAACAATCTCACTCAGAATGGTTGAAACTTTTTTGACATCTTTTTACCTATATTTTCAAGTGTTTGATTTTACGCATTGAGACATTGAGTCTCTCCCTGGCCACTGCTGCAAAATGTTCAAAATTTCAGGCTAATAATATCCTACTAATATTATAAATGCGAAAGTTTGTGAGGATGTGTGTGTGTGTGTGTTTGTTACTCTTTCACGCAAATACTACTGAACCGATTACAATGAAATTTAGCACACATATAGAGGGTAACTTGGATTAACACATAGGCTTTATCCCGGAAATCCCACGGGAAAGAAAACTATGCGAGTTTTCCTTTGAAAACGCGGGCGAAGCCGCGGGCGGAAATCTAGTACCTAACGAATAAATCGAGATTAAAATCCGTTAAGATTTTAATTTCTGAAATTTTTTACCTATTTCATTTTAAATTCCTAAATAAAGAGGAAAACAATATCTATTCATATGATAAATCTCTCATACGTTCGTGAGTGAACCGCCCCACACCAAGACCAAGTAAACGAGCATTATACTATGTAAATATTTAAAAATATTAACTGTAGATTGAATCAAATAGAACGGCAACTATTTGATAGCGATTCCGCTGTGTAGTTTGACGTATTTATATCGCATTCACGACTGAAGCGGTGTAACAGCTGAACTGTTTGCTGAAATAGAAAATAGTTTCAAGAACTGGGCGTGCGGTGGTAGTGTTAGCGGGGTGGATCTTTATTATTTATTTATTTTTTTGACTTACAGTACAAAACATACCAACTTTCTTTAGTTAGTTTAATTAGTATGTTTTTACTTGCAAGTTATTGATATTAGTGGAAAAGGGCAAAACTCATGAATAACAACGGGTATTAATTAGCCCATTGAGCCCCAAGCGGCCCGATCGGTCCCAGACACAATAGATTAATTCCTATTGTGTCTGTGGTTCCGGGGCCTGCCGCCTGAGTTATTATAGGTACTTACTGATTCGAGTTTTTCGAATTTTTGAAGGTACTTAAGTCTCTCCCATGAAAAAACTTATATTCGACACATGTGGAATGTAATACGAAAATAAAAATTGGGGTAATAATGAAATTTTCAGATCTGAAGAGAATTAATCTAACTAAAAAGGTAATGTGTCGCAATAACTTAATATAAAACATAAAATAAATTAATGAAATTACTAATATAGTTGAATCGAAAACCAAAAACTAATTATTCTCTAAACAACCATACATACGTCATACATACAGGTCATACAGTATTTTCACACTGAAACATTATATACCAAAAAACGCTACATCCTATAAAATCGCTATCCGCTCACACTGGCGACTCCATGCACTCAAGCCGACCTTCCTCTATAGAGGTATCGGAGAGCATTCAGCCCATACTAATGCAACGTTCAATATTATTTGCGACTTCACTTGCTATAGGGCAATCTAATGAAAGTTCGAAATATCCCCTGAAAGCTGGGAATTTTGACTTAGAAATTTAGGTTTATAAGACACTTAAGCATCGCTGTTGTGGTGTATTTCATCACAGACTGAACTGGCTGAAGGACCATAGATATTATATCATAGACTAGCTTTCCGCCGGCGGCTCCGCCCGCGGTTTCAAAGAAAAACTCGCATAGTTCCCGTTCCCGTGGAATTTCCGGGATAAAACCTATCCTATATTACTCGTGGATAATGTAGCTTTCGAATGGTGAAATAATTTTTAAAATCGGTCCAGTAGTTTATGAGCCTATTCATTACAATCAAACAAACAAACAAAGTTTTCCTCTTTATAATATTAGTGTAGATAGATCATAGATTATTTTGATTATAAAAACGTTTTAAAATCATTTAAATAATGAAGTAAGAGCCAGATTTCTATTGGGGGCATATGATTGAAAATGTTTAACTCTGCTGTAATTGTCGTGCATAGAATTATCTTATTAAAAAAAAATAAAGGTGCTGGCATGGACCTATGTAAATTTGAAATCGCTAAAATAACATATTCACGTAAAAAGTTAATGAAATCAATGGAAATAAGTATCAATTTATTATCAAATACTTATACCAAAAGATTAAAATTTTATAGCTAAACGATTATAATTTATAATTCTATAACAATTTCATATAATAACCTAAACCTGAAAAGCGCAATTACTTCCTCTCTTTAAGTTGAAACTAAACAAATAAACATCAGTTTACTTATAAAATGTGTTTATTCTCAAACACCTTTTAAATTCAATACTTTTCTATAAATTCTCTTAGAAAATTCTAGAAGAAAATATGTCAATAAAAGACGTAGCACCAAGATCCTGCTTGGAAAAGTCAAAGACATGGGCACGTGCTACGAATATTGTGCAATGTGTGATGCAATCTATCAATAGAGTTCCTAGATTGTACAACTATAGGTTTCTATATTTTATATTTTTTTTTTATCTGGGAAAAGTAGTAAATTTAGTAGGAAGGAATAAGTTAGAACTGTGATGAATATATTAAATCTATGGTTTTCATTTATCGAATTAATACTAATAAGATATTTTTTTAAATGGTGTAAATATTTTTTTATCCTGAAACATAATTAGATAGGTAGATACATAAATAGTTTATATTTTTACAAAAAGAACAACCACACCCAACCTAACTATAATTATTGTAAGTAACAACCTACAGCCTTTCGACCTTATTCCTTATTAAATATTATATTAAAAAAATTAACAACTCCACGAAATTTCTACAAGATTTGCAACTATCGATCGTATCATGAAATTAATATATGTACCGTAAAAAATGGACAAACATTATATTCCTGACCTTGTAAACTGCAAATTGAGAGGGCGCCAAATTAAATAACCTAATTGAGAAGTTTCCACTGCAACTATAAATCATTTACTTTTTCTCCATTGTCATTTGAGCTTACGCTAATTTTACGAACAAGGTTATAGACATGAATATTCTATTGTAGAAAATTTGAAGAAAGTTTAAAACTTTTTAAGGTAAATTTCGATTTAAAAACTGTCATAATCGTAATTATGATATTTACCATTTTCAATCCATTTTCAGAAAGTATTTTTCGATTTGTAGCCATGTCTAGATTTTTCTTAAAACTAATATAAAACTCTATTTTCTAATATTTTAGTTGTATAGCTTTTAAATGCTTTAAAAAATAAAAATATGCATTTATAACTCTAAATTCTTCTTCATGTCCCAGTTTTTAAAACGATCTACTGACAAAATGTAACATTCTGTGTTCAATGTTAAATTTTCGTAACAACGAAAAATCAAAGTATATATAGCTTCTAAATGCGTATGTTTTTAAAACATTAAATGTGTTGTGTATGAACATTGAATATTTTCTTGTGTTATAAGCGAGTAAAATACAATTTGAATTTATATTATTTGTGTATAAATAAACGTCTTCTTACATTCGTTTCAAACTATTTGATTACTAAGGTTAGATAATTCACTTATAAATAATCTTTGATACCCAATCATGACGGAATATTAATATTTTTAAGATCCAAAACCTTGATTAGAACACGCTTTAATCCATTTCTCCTAACGTGCAAATATTTATTATTTCATACGTATTTTGACGATTTAAAAATCTCCTACAAGAACTATTTCTTAAAAAGCTTGAGTTTAAGTTTGAGTTTGAGTTGCAATTGCAATTAAGCCACCATCTACAAGAATGTCTTACCCGGATGCGAGCGTTGCTACAACGAATAAATATGGCGGACACTGGAATTCTAATACACGGCTTTTAATGCTGCCTGCTAATGCGATTCTATCAGAGTTGTAGTTATAAATCGCTTAAAGTCGTGTGTTTTAGATGATCTAAGTGAAAAGTTATAAAATATGAGTTTATAAAGAATAGACTCTGCTAATATAAATTTTGCGCGTGATGATGTACGTAGGTATAAGCCTCTACAAATCTGAGCAACGCAACAACGTTCACTGTAAAAATTTACAATAATTTTGTGACATTGCATTTTGTATAATTTTGTGGCAATTTGGATTTTTTTTTTATGTTTGGAGGTCCAATTTTGATAAAGAGATCGATGGAACGTTGAGATAGAAAGAGAGAGGTTTTTGTAGTAAAAGACAATTATAGGAAAAGAAGAAGATGATTTTTTATACTTTATATGTAGTAGTAATATATACAATTCCAAAATATAGATAAGTTTTGCAATAAATTCGGATAAAAAACAATTTTGTGTATTCCAAATAACTCCTACTGCGTTAAGCGAATCACATCTCGCCACATCACAACTACCTATTTATCTCCTACCATTTCATTTACCATTTTTTTATCTAGGTGTTAATTATCTGTATAAGTATTTATTTAAAATTATATATGTATGTTTATAAGCCATCTGGTTTCCATAACACAAGCGAAAGCTTAGTATGGGATCAGATCGTGCCGTGTGTGAAAATTGTCCTGAAATATTTATCTACTTCCTTCTAAATCCACACATCGCGGAATCCCACGGTAAACCGCTAACATGGATCAAATGAAAAGCAAGTGCATCTGATTTAAATTCCTCATACACACCACAAGGTGAACGGCGGACGATGCACTGCAACAATCATTTGCAAATAAACCAAATAAAATTCAAATCACGGAGCCATTTTTACAATGCGTTGTATAATATGCGTTATGCTAATGTGTATTGTTTAGTTGTCATTGCGTAACTGTTTGTGTTTATTCGGGTCAACAACTTGGGGTTAATGTTTCAATTTCGGAAGTCGTTTTTCGGTGGTAAGGGATACCCTGACTGTAAGGTCTGAGAAAGCGTGGTGACAAAAGTTACTTACATAACAAAAAATATTGGAAAAGCCGTGAATTCAATCATAAAGGTTAAAGAACTTCAAAAAAGGATGATTCTGTCTTATAAATTATAGATAAATAATTATGTACTTAATTTAATGTTTTAGTCTGTTTTTTTTTTTTTGCATGATAATAAAAGCTTATAAAATCACATGAAACTGTATATTTGAACCTCTTATGCCTAATTGATTAATTATTATCAATATTTACATGTAAAATTATTTACATAGTTTTATTGATTTACGTCCGCTTTTGAAGTCCGTTTAAAGTATAAATTATTCACATCACGTCTTATCCTCCAAATTATTAACACAGTTTATTAAGTTTTATAAACAATTGTTTAAGTACAGGTCGGTACAAATTAATTTGTTATTTTTTTTTTTCTTGTATCAAAATTGCAATAACTTTCCCCTTAGTTAATTAGTAATATGAATAATTTTCACTACACCTAGTATTATAAAAGCAATGTTATAACTAATTTTATTGAATTTAAACATAAATAAACTATAATACCAAGTTTAATCGTATAAATTTTAACCTCAATTTGCGCTGCTCCAGAATTTCAGAACTATGAACTCTTCGAATATTTTTATCAAATCTGTATCTTGTATTACGATTTTGACTTAGGGATGTAACGATACCGATACCGATACCGATATATCGGCCGATATATCGGCAAGCCGATATATCGGTATCGCCGATAATAAATCAACCGATACCGATATTTTTTTATTAAATTCTTTCTTTTCTTTTATGTTTTTGCATTGTATTCATTCATTTTGTTTTATTTCTGTTTCTGTAATAGTGTTAAGGAAGAGCGGAACCTCCTGACACAAGCATTTTATTTGCTTACTAGGAGTGTTCCAATCACAAAGGAGAATAGGCAAATTGGGCCTGAAACTTGGGCTAAGACCAATACACACGAAATATTGTTTTTGTGATATATCATTACACATACCTTAAGAAAAAAATAAAATAAATAAATAAATCAACCGGGTTCTTGTACAGTCAAGGCAAAAAGTTTTATTTATTTGGCTATTATTTTGCGCACAATAATTTTTTTAGTTTTTAATTCGAGTGAAGTAAATATAAATCTAAATGTCACTGGATTGACTGAGTTTAACCACAAAGAACGTCTAACTATGTTGAATTATAATAAACACGGTATAGGTACCTGTTACAAAACATAATATGTATTAGTGTATTTCGGTTATTAGAAGGCTTAAGATTAGAACGTATTTGTAAGTGAAAGTGAATTGGAGTAACATAAAGATATTGTCATTGTCTTATAACAGTTATTTATTGCAAAAAATATTATACACAAAGAAATAAAACTTGATGTGACTGTACAAAAACCCGGTTGATTATTTTTTTATATATATTTTTCCCGTTATGTATGTGTTATGATCTATTATAAAAACAATATCTCATGTGTATTGGTCTAACTCAAGGGTTCAGGCCCAACTTCCATAGTAAAATGCCCATTCTCCTTTGTTTATGTAAAGGAAAGAAATAAATATGTAATTTTGAATTTTTTTAATTTTTAACGTGATAACGTTTTTAAAATCGTTTTAGTCGGGTGACATGTTCATAAACTTGTGTCACACCAAAACCTCACGAGCGCGATCGCAGGTATAACGAGAGAGAGACGGACCGATCTCCCGTTTCATCTCGAGCGCTGCCACTGCATTATGTTATCACGTAAACATCTCGATCGTAAACCTACTTTACAAACAACCAATTTTTTTGATATCAAATAATTCAAAAACCCGCGCCCAATGAACGATGCGGGAGGTCGCCCGCGCGTGCGCACTTTGTTTTCTGAAAAAACTCTATCAATAGTAAACTTTTATTAGGTACTGATTGTATGTGTATTACTTAAAGTTTAACTGACTTCGTAAAATAATAATACTAAAATAAATGGTTTTGTTGTTTTTTGATTTGGCATTTTTATTTAAAAGAATACGATTAACAGTTGTCTCTGTTAAATGTTGGTAACTTCTTATGCATAATTCACTATTTATTTTTCTACCAAGCCATCGATATCGGTATCGGTATCGGTATCGCCGATACATTACTACAAATATCGGTATCGGTATCGTATCGGCAAAATCATGTATCGTTACATCCCTAGATTTTGTAATTTTGATTGTCTTAATATTAGATTGTATTCCGTTATTTAATTAATCAATAAACTATGAAATAAAGTTGTTAAATAAATAAATCTTTTATTCGGCAAAGTGGTAGAGCACATTTCGCATCTATGTACAATCCTACAAATAACTATTCTGTTAGTAAAAACTTAAATTTAGTAATACAAAATCTGAAACTTTTACAGAAATTTACTTACTTTTGTAGAAATAGCCTACTTATTATAGATACCATGACGCCTTTATTTCTAATACGAAAATGGCAAAACATGGATAAAAATAAATAAATGATTAGCCCATCATTAATTTATTGATCATATATAGTGCCAAAACATGGCCAAAACACACATTTTTCATATTCATTTCCACATGCTATAATATTTATTTTATCATGATTAATCTTTAAGTTTCTATTAGTATTATGTACCATTTAAAAAAAACTTTTTAGCCCATCCGTAACACGTGAAACAAATACGCATAAAACAAGTTTCATTCTAAAGTTTCGTTTAACTCCACGTACTTTTGAACGTATAAAAGCCAATACAAACTCAGGCTTCACATCCTAACACAACAGAAAGGCAACTCTAATCATACAAACAAAAACCATTGTTCCATTTACATAATGAGCATCCTGGCGTTACCCAAAATTCCGTTGCTTTATTAGACAACCCCCGAGCGAGTACAACCCCCGTTAACTACGTCAGAACACAGTTAAAACTCACAAGCTCGAAGAATACACCCATTACTGTAATAGTGCAACCATCGAGCTATAAACATGCAAATACAGCAATCAAGAGGCGAAAATCGTCGAAAATTATTCACGTAAACTCCGAAATCCCTTAAGACGACGGTCTCGAACCCGGGGATGACGCTTAACGGGTGGTGTATGCAAATCGGTTTGTCCTCACACGGCTTACAGCCACACATCACTAATCCCCAAGTTAACTCAACTATTGTCTCCGTTACTCTAAGATATGGCCCGACCGTTTGCATATTGGCATAATGTTCAATGCGCCGAGTTATGACAGTATCGATAATAATTTGCGGCGACGGGTGTCCGGCTAGTGATGCGACTCGATATCGATAATGATCGGATTGTAATGCAAACTAATCGAGATACATAAATCATCGATACATGGAACATAAAAGAGACGGCGCCAGACGCTACATACAATTTAAACATACATTGATCATTAATTCATCACATAGAAAACACTTGAAATGCCATGCGTTCGCCCGCTCTAGCAGCATACAAAGCAACTGAAAACATCCTAGAACTATTCCTTTATATGTTACGTGAATTTCTACTTTTTTAATATTATTGAGCTATGCAAAGTTGACTATTCATTTCAAAAACGACTAAAGATATAAAAGCTTAAAATAATTTTAATGTATTCTAAAATACTCGTAATTTATTTGAAAAGACAAACATATTATAAAAGAAATATTTCAGATATTTTCATCCTGAAATATTTTATATACGTTTTACGTACAGTAATGTTGAAATTTTTGTCGCCGTCGTAATATATCTTATAGGCTTATCGAATACTTGAAGTATTTTTACAAAAGTATTTTCGGTAACTATGAGAGATGCGCATTGCAGTCTCTTTTATGAAAATTAGACTGCCACTAGAAATAAAGAAAGTCACGTCCTCCCAACTTAAGTGCCTTCGTTCAATGGTCCGACCGGAGTCATTAGGAAAGAAGTAATTAAAGGCCCGATTAAAAAGAAAAACCTATACTCGCAGACGCGGCGTGGCCGCTAGTAAACATGGCATAATCAAAAAATGTTGCAAGTGTTGAAGTATAAACAAGATAGTGTTTGGCAAGGCTGCAAGGCTTCCATCATTCCGCCGGTTCATTCAATATTTTTTTTACTAAACACTGTAATTTCTTGGCTCGAACGCATCCGTTTACATGCCAAACAATAAATTTATTAGCCGGAGGAGTGGCAACACTGAACGTCACTCATCGATACGTCATCGATTGCGTGGAATTTTCGACATTTTGAAAATCGATTTCGGCGTACGATGCGATCTGCAGCGGCTTACATAACGCGCCGTCAAGGTGACTCGCCCGTAGCCACTACTCCGATCTATTTTCAGTCGAATTTCATAAATACACCGTGACAGCCCATCTCTCCTCTCCCGCGTTCGCCGCCATGCCTGGGCGGCCATCTTGCGTCTTGCGTAATTACAAAAGTTCTGGTGTCACACAGAAATACCGCACCATCGGGCGTCCTTGCTAATTTTAAAGTCCTTTCCTAAAGTTAAGCGTTTATGAGGTAATAGAGGTTGTGACGTAGTTCTGGCAATCTGCCGGACGCCGTACGCGGTCGAACGAAGAAAAATGGTCGAGACGGCGTGTGGGGTTATATTTAGAAGTGTCCCAACGTTTCGGGAGACGAGCGAAATCGACTCGAATCGTTACCGGGGACGAGTCTACACTGATAATGTCCGGGTGCGGGGAACGATCGGAAAACTAATCGTATATTACTACGCGTGTATGGACAGCAGATGCGCTAACCAAAATTGCGGCCCGGAGCCTACCATCAATATTCTCGACCTAATTGAATATTATTCGGCAATTTGTGTTGCTGAAAATCTGGCTGCGAGTATGCGGTGTCCATATATCGTCTGGGAACGGTGTTAATGTTTTCTATGGGCATGACACGATGCGATGCAGTTGCAGAACTAAATTTAGCCGAGCGGTTTTAGCTCTGGGCCGCGTTTGCGCAACGCCTCGGCGCTGCGAGCGAGACGGCGAATTCTATTATCGGAAAAATGGTAAATCACTTGAGAAATAATGTCGTTTTGATGCTTTTGATGAGCTGACGCCGTTGACAGTGAGGGTGTAGGGAATAATCCGATTTAATATACGATTACACGACACAATGAGGACAAAGAGGCGCTATCAAAACTGAATAGTCATAAACAAAGATGAAGATCTTGAACAGAAATATCTGATGCTTAGTTAGGAAATGGGACAATTTACAGCTCTCTTGTAGTCTATGCAAACTGTATCTATTGCTCAATAGATATTTTGTATAACTAAAGACAGAAATACGAAGAGTTATTTAAATCGTTAATTTTAATGCCTGTAGTAATTATAACCTTTAAAAAGTACGATTCATTTAAGATGCAAACATAACTAGAACAACTCAAACTTCTTGATAAAAAAAGAAAGAGTACAGTCAGAAGTAAAGTCCTCTAAATATTATTAACTAGCTGCTCCGCGCGGTTTCACCACCGTGGCTCCACTCCTGCTGGTCGTAGCGTGATGATATATAGCCTATAGCCTTCCTCGATAAATGGGCTATCTAACACCGAAAGAATTTTTCGAATCGGACCAGTAGTTCCAGAGATTAGCGCGTTCAAACAAACAAACAAACTCTTCAGCTTTATATTAATATTAGTATAGATTAGTATAGATTATTTCAATACTATTTATAAATTAAGATTCATTATTTACCGATACATTTAGGACGATAGAACAATAAACGTATTATGAATGTGCATAAGTCCGCTTTACGTCGACGACTAATATTAGAAATCTATTTAAGGTGCGACTTAAATAAATATGGCAATTATCTCAAAGATATAACAGAAACCCTTGAATTGAAATTGTCTGCAACCACCCGTTAAGCTTGTTGAATTAGTAAGGGGTTTTTCTATGTATTGATAAAGCAGTAGTGTTGAAAATCATTCATCTTTCTCAATTTTCATTCGCTGTTTATTGACAGAAAATGGCAAATATTATTTTGAAAGATAAAACATTACTATTATCTTTTGAGCTGTTTTTATAAGTAACTAAACCCAAACAATTATTCAATTTGACTTCCTTTAGAGGCACTTTTGAATCGTCTAACATATTATCTTTAACATTTACCTCCGATTTGGAAAGCAGTATAATATGCAGAAGGACCGGCAAGAGGTTTCATAATTGCTCTTTTAACTAAAATATAGAATTACATTCGAAGGCTCTCCTATCAAACTATACAATGATAAACAATTTAAACTTTTACAGGCAAATATAATAAATATAATAACTTTCGCAATTATAATATTCTTTTAGTTTCTCCTATACAAGACTACGAAATAAAGGTTACATTTTTGTCGTCCAAAAACTTAACATTTTAAACATTCCTAAAAAAAAGCAAACACGCCTAAAGGGTCCTTAACCTAGTCTAGACTTCCCTTTGTTCTTACGACCTATACTGGGACCTATACATATATTTCTTCAAAGCATTTTATCATCTTTATACTACTTAGTCATCCCACTTCTGTGCTAATTATGAAACTACATGTAAACTACATGAAGGTTTCGTATAAAACTGCTGGTCCCATTTTGAAAATAATCTGCACCTACTTTTGACCACCTACAATCTACATACATGATATATAAAGTAAAAGTTATTATATGTGTTTGTTATTTCAATTATCCAAAAAAGCTGAACCGATTTGTAAAACGTTCGCAAAATATAATATAATAGAGCTTTTCTATCCACATGTTTCAAGCAAAGCTTGTTTATAGCTTTTCATATTTAAGCTTACACTTTATTTCAACTGTAAATGTTAAAACTGTCATGACGATTCAAAAGTGCTTGTAGAAGAAGTCTAATTGAATAAATAAATGTTTGAGTTTGAATTCATTCAATTAAAAATAGTTTATCGTCACACAAATAACATCCACCTGTAAAATTAAAAATATCCCCAGCGAAATAATTTAAACGACTCAATATTTTATATAAAGTAAGTGATAATGGAAACTTGCAGCGAACAGATATCGCTATATCAGCGGAATGTCACGGACAGACAGAACCGATTTTATATTATATATATTGGGTAACGAAATTCCTTTTGATATCTCCTTATAGTTGCAATGTTTTGATATTTTGAAATATGTGATAACAGAGGAGAATAAATGGGGATAGTGAAATTTGGCGATACGATATTTTGTTTAGATTAGAAGCTTGTTTCGGTTATCTCAGCAAAAAAATAGCAGCAGCAAGTCTCTTTATAATATCAAATATATCGTATTATAATATGTACCTTACTAATGGTGAAAAAATGTTTAAAATCGACTGATTTTACCGACTGATCCGAGCCTTAGAGCATTAAACCAACCGGAGACGATATGCGTAATTCTTTCATATAGTCAAAAAAGCTTACTTAGTAGAGACAAGCAAAAATCCTTTTTTGAATTATTAGTGAAGATTTCTTGACTAGAAAATAAAACTTACACTGAGCAAAATAAGTTATGTTTAGAGAAATATTTTAGTTGTAACAAGATTTGCATCAGGATTGTCTATGAAATAAACAAAAATCCGCATTCGACAACCTAGTAATGAATAAAAACACCATAAGTAAGTCCGCGTACCACTTGAAATCTTATGTCCTAAAGAAATATTGAAGAAGATTCTCTAGAATTGATCAATTTCGTTCAATTTGCTTCCTAAAAGAGCTATTTTTTCTATTTTGTAGTAATACTTCATTTAATCATATAAAACAAAGTCTAGGACGATTTATAACACAAGAACGGCTGTACCAATTTCTATGATTTGTTGACTTTGTCTCCGCCCGAAATAGCTGAATCACCATTAAAACATTAGAAAAATTCACTAAATGACATAGAAAATTTATGAGACTACAATATCGAGCTATCTTCTATCTGAACTAATATTAAACAGAATTATTTTTTGTATGTTACAACATAAATCAAGACTATTCGAACGATTTTTAAAATGAATTCACCATGAGAGAGCTCTCTTTTCCGATTACCATAGTTTTCCTTTTTTTTCGAAATCTTGAACAACGGGCTAGTATGTTATCTAAATAAACGAGCATGTGTGCCGAGCACACGAATCAGAAGTGAAACTTCTTTGGCAAAAATCAAAGATATTGCCATGACGCGACCTTCAAAAGTTTCACTTCAAAAAATAATTTATTCGACCGTTCTATTTATTAAATTATTTGCCATTATCTTCATCTATATCAATTTATAAGAGTACGGAAGACAAAATATAGAGATGGGAGCTTACGAAAACAATATGGCCGTTAAGCTTGCAGCATTTGGGATTATTCCGCAAATTGATACTGATTCTTTAAGACAATAATATTTTATATTGGAACCTGAAAATTGTCCCCTGCCTTCCTCTGCCCCCTGCCCCCAGGTATGAAACAGAGGCATTTGAAATTACGGACATAGTTTTATAAAAGAAAACATAATATACAAAATTTTACGACTTCAATTTTAAATATATATCAGCGATTCTTATATAAACTAACTTTTTATTTATAAAAGATAATATTTTAAAAGCGTTTGCTGTAAATTTCCATAAAAGGTACCCTACGTGTAATTTAATTGATACAGAAAATTCATAGATGCAAGTAACATTTATAATTTCACAGGATCGACAAAATACTGGGTATAATCGTTGGGTATAATATCCAATCAATGAATAAAATTCACAAAAAAAAGAAACTCTAAAAAACCAGTCTCGATGCTAACTGAAAAAACAATGACTATTATTATTACACTATTATTTATTCTTTTTTTGTGTGTGTTAAATAAAGAATTTAAATAAATAAATAAATGACGTAACAAAACTGCGAGTGCATATGCGATTTTCTTATAACAATCGTATAAAAAGTATCCTATAAGATCCAATATTCGGACGAAATCTCTTGAATATAGATCAGGCGCACTAACTGAATACAAATCCGATGTATTTTGAGGTTATCTGCGCTGTTATACCGTGGAAATTGGTTTGAACCTATAATTATACTTTACTGGTATCCGTTTACGTTGTAATCTAACCATTTTTTATGCAAACTGTAAATTATAAGATAGGTAATTAAAAGTAACGATTTATATTATTCACAAGAAAAGTGACTGTTGTTAAGTAAATGTTGCCACGAGGAATTCAAGAGCTTTTAAATAATTTTTATCATTACAGATAGGACAAAACGGACCTATTTTTACGAATATTTAAGAGAGATGTTAATCGTTTTAATAACATTGTAAAAGTAATGTTAACATTTAGATACGGTTTTAAGATAAATCTACTTAAATCTATTATTTACTAGCGGTCCGCCCCGGCTTCGCCCGTGGTACATAATATTTACGTTTTCTCTATCTAAGAACCATCCTTGTACTTCAAGGAATATAATAAAAAAAGAATTATCGAAATCGGTTCAGCCGTTCTCGAGTTAAGCGCTTACCAACACATTTTGCGATTCATTTTTATATATAAGACTAGCGGTCCGCCCCGGCTTCGCCCGTGGTACATAATATTTACGTTTTCTCTATCTAAGAACCATCCTTGTACTTCAAGGAATATAATAAAAAAAGAATTATCGAAATCGGTTCAGCCGTTCTCGAGTTATGCGCTTACCAACACATTTTGCGATTCATTTTTATATATAAGAAGATATATTTCCTTATACCGTAGAAATAGCCTAGCTACACCGTAGACATGCTACGAGCTTCTAATTGGACATAAACTGTCATAAAAATATAAATTTATGTATTTATGACGCTATCTTAGCGAAATCCCCGAGAATTTCTTAAAGAACCTACGTATAAAATTAGCTTCAAAGACGTGCTTTACTATATTATGATATTTTTTAATGACGTTATATAAAGTCTTGCTGGCTGGACGTAAACCGCGTCGATGATTTCTTCATCCCTTATTTTATCAAAAGTTTTTTTGAAGGTCGACAAAAAAAATCTGGTCTCAAATTACACGGCAGTTTTATAAAAAGTGGCAACTAAATTGTTTCTTATATCACGATTCATTATCGATTGCGCTTCTAGAAGTCTAGTTCATAGAATAAAATAATTTGGAAAATCCAAAAGTGTACGCCTCATAATTTTTTTTTAATAAATATTTATTAATTATTATTTTTGTTTATTTAATAACAATTAAACCACATCGAATCAGACCCTAAAAAATGAAAGGGTTCTATTCCTGAGCATACTCAAGCGTAAGAGAAAAAAAAGACTCGATTAGTAAAGTATTTCGGTCGCTATCGTGTTAACAAGAAAAAGGATCCGCACATACAGACACACGGACGTCCAAGACAGAACTTTTTTAAACTGTTTTTTAACTAGTTTAAATAACAAAAATGACATCAAAAATATCATGAACGTTAAAAATAGTGTTTTTTCTTAATATGTGTGTGTATGTATTATCTTACAAGTGCAATGTATGATACATAAAGACATTTTAAGTTTGAAAAATCAGATGTTTTGCGCGAAGTGACAGTAGTATCCACCTCAACGCTTCGCTTATGAGGCGTGCAATATGTTTCGAGTTCTTACGTTCGCATAGTATATATTCGATCGTTTTACTCTAGTATAATTCAATCACTAGTAAATAAAATTTCCTTCCGGATTCCGTAACAATATTACAAAATTTTACTAAGCTGCACTTCTTCATTGCAGACTTTTAGACTTCTACGAGTGAGTATATTTTTTTAATGTTCCAATTATACTCCTTCATTTTCTCTTGTTAGACTATATTGGTATACCTATTTTACGTTAGTTTAGGTCTCAAATATATTCCTTAATTCATAACAGTATCATAGCAGTATAGTAAAAAGTATATCCCAATTATCATTCTCAATTCGTAACCACTGTAAAAAGTGACATCTCCCACCAAGCACTTTTCCAATGTAGAGTCCACATAATTCTTCTTAATTCAACCCCTGTATGCACTGCCATATAACAACTATCAGTTTAGAATGTAGAGTCCCAATAATCCTTAATTCGACCCGAGCCAATCCACAAATGATCACTTTATTTACAATTACACAGGTGATCAGCTCGTAATCACTCGACGAAACCATTGTCCACACTTAGTCACACGCACGTGACCAGTCGTTTGCCAATTCCTGTAATCCCCTCCCACGAGATATATTTCTGTAAGTGTTAGTAAAGGAGAATTTGATTATTAATGTTTTTATGGGTTGATATCTGTATCAAGGAATAGATAGAGGTTACAGTGTACTTGTACATTTTTAGGTCCTCAACGGTCAGTAAGTTTTATGAATATCCTAAAAACTGGCTTATTACAACAGCCTTATTGTATCCCAATGATAATTCTCCTTATACATCTTTAATTGTTACAAATCTTCGGCTAATTCTTCTCCTAGGTACTAACACTATTCTGGATTCACATTTTCAACACGTATCATATGAAATAAGTCAACTGATTAAGCTTAACTCGTTCAGAAACCTTCTCACTTGGAATGTCATAACTTTTCCATTCATAATCCAATATAATATACTAGCAATATGAACGTTCTCATACATACTCGATAACTAAAGAGCCCAAGACGCAACGTGCAAAAATCCAACGCAAAAATATAAATTGTTCATGTAATAAACACGTGGCATTGGCTGTGCCAACTCGCGTCTGTCACTCCAAACTGATCCTTGACAATGACGGGCAACGCAGTGAACTTCAAAAGTTATCGTTTAACGATATGTGGCAATTGTTAAGGAATAAGTGCTGTATTGGCTATGAAGAAGACAATTTTATACCTGTTTTGATACCATTAGATTTCAGCTGCAGGTTGAAACACCTTTTAAAAATGGGCCTCTACACAATATTATTGAAATAATTCTAACGTCTTTATTTGCGTGGTATTCTGTATTAGTTATAGGTAGTACGTAGTTTTAAAATTACTGAATTAAATTAAATACACAAAATACTTTAAAAATGTAGGTATCTATCGAATTGTCATGCGTTACCATTATGTCCTCTGTCAGTATTATTTCCAGCGTGGGAAAGTGATGGCACTAGACGATCTCTATAGCTCTGTCATTTTTCCACATAGGTAATAATACTGCTTTTATCACCATCATCCCCTTGCGGTGATGGTGAATTTGAAGATTGCTTTACAGCTGAACATTGGTCGTATAGTCTTAATACTATTAGGTATAAAGGCGAAAGTTTGTAAGGATTTATGGATGTATGGATGTATGGATGTTTGTTAATCTTTCACGTAAAAACTACTGAACCGATTACAATGAAATTTAGCACACATATAGAGGGTAACTTGGATTAACACATAGGATAGGTTTTATCCCGGAAATCCCACGGGAACGGGAACTATGCGGGTTTTCCTTTGAAAACGCGGGCGAAGCCGCGGGCGGAAATCTAGTATCTAATACGTCAACTATTTTAGACCTTGTATTCTCATCAGTATCGGAGATTACAGGAAAAAAGAATAGTTAAAATAACGACTTCATTAGAGATTTTAAGGTTACTAACATATTCCCGAATTCAGAACCCATATAGCATTGAAAACAATGATCTTTACTTTTCTCTGTTCATCTTCTGTTACATTAAAAACCTCGCAATCATACTTAAGTTTATACTTCTGTGTTCTGTAACGTCGATGTTTTGTTATGTGATAACTTTCTCGCGTCTGACCCAATTTGAGCATAAACATGTATATCGCCAAAGTGCAGAACAAATTAAAGACTTCCTAAATGACTTCAGAAGAGAAATAGATGTTTGAAATTGTTGAAAGTATGAAAAAGCTCTTCTTCAACTCCAACAAGAGCATATTACTAATTCCGATTACTTTTCCTAGAGAAAGATTTAATATTGGGTGATTATCCAATATTAAAATCTAATCGAATATGTTTTTCCATAAAATCGATAGCTAATGTAAATTTTTTATGTGATTTATATTAACAAAATATTATTGCTGATATAGCAGTTAATAGTGTTTAATAAGAATTAAACCTAGTTTAAAGAATAAAACCTAGTTTCTTCTGATACGTGGGATGACAAACTAGCCAATATGGTAAATAAATAAATAAATAAATAAATAAATATTTCAGGACAATTTTCACACACGGCACGATCTGATCCCATACTAAGCTTTCACTTGTGTTATGGAAACCAGATGGCTGATAAACATACATATATATAATTTTAAATAAATACTTATATAGATATTATGTATCACCCAGACACAGAGCAAACATCTATGTTCATCACACAAATATTTTCCCCGGGTAGGAATCGAACCCACGACCTCTGGCTTGGAAGGCAGGGCCACTACCAACCACGCAAACCGGTCAATCGAAAATCGGTAATTTTAGCATTAAACTAATGAAAAGCAATCTATGAAATATGACGATTTAAAAGCTTCTTAAATAAGTCTAATTGAATTCACGCTTGCTATTTTCAACAGTTTACGTGAATAACGTTCTGAAACGTTCACATAAAGTCATTCCCTTTCAGTTAGCCGTAGTTATCTTAGTGGACTCGTTAGAGCATGTCAAGTGTCCTCATCGCCTCTGTATCGATCTTCGTTCATTAGATTAATTAGCAAAGTAACACTTTTTTATGTGTCTACGATAATTAATAAATGCTCGTAAGGTGTAGGTACTTTATTGGAATTCTTACATGTTAATAGGTCTGATAATGAACTAGGTACCTAAGATCTTGGAAAAGTATTTAATTTGGAAAAATAACGAATATCCTTTGAGTGAACTGATCGTTCAATGCATATCAGCTTATTTGCTACAAAAAATTGACAAATGAAACAAATACATGTAAAATGCACCATATCCACACCTCACACAGACACCTCGTCATATTTTATTTGCATATAAAACAAGAGAACATACATAACGAAAATTCGAGTCAATTTTTCAGTGACAAACATCCAAAACGAAGCAATTCCACCAACTCCCAAAACTAAGTATCATTAAACCACAGTGCAGTCTAAAAAACTAAATGCAATCAAAACTGGCAAGTCTTAATTGTTGGAAATAAACGTTAAACTGGCGAGCGTAACAGATAGGAATACTAGACGGTTGCCAAGTCCAAACGGACCCTAGAAATGTAACCTTGTATCTAAGCCTTTTTTCCCGGCTCGTTTAGCGCACAGATTAAAAAATAACATATGAAAAATTTTGGCGCGAATTATTCGACACCATACGTGACCACAGATAATTTAATTTTCTATTTGTATATATGTATTTTGTAATTGACTGACCGGTTGGCTTGGTTGGTAGTGACCCTGCCTTCTAAGTCAGAGGTCGTGGGTTCGATTCCCACCCGGGGAAATATTTGTGTGATGAACATAGATGTTTGCTCTGTGTCTTGGCGTTAATTATATAAGTATGTATTTAAAATTATATATGTATGTTTATCATCCATCTGGTCTCCATAACACAAGCGAAAGCTTAGTATGGGATCAGATCGTGCCGTGTGTGAAAATTGTCCTGAATTATTGTATTATTATATTATATTATTATCTGCAGCAGCTTATTCTTGTGTTCAATAAATACGCTATGGATGGCACATGTTAATTTAATTCGGTTTACGATCTATTCTTTTATGGGCAATAATGTAATCCAAACATACTCCTATAAATCAGTATACTGTAGCTGATTTAAGAAAACTTTGGAGGATACGATACGATTTGCAGTCTATGAATAGTCTATGCCCTGTATTTACTGAGCAAAATGTACAATAGCGAATTATTATTTCATACATATTTCCTTAAATTTTTATATTTTTTATATTTTAAATTACTATCAACAATATCGTAAAATGTCTTTATTATCTTTCAATGATATATAATATTTCCATTAGAAATGGCATAAACCTAAACATTAATAAATAAATACAAGAGTCCTAAACATTAATAGATACAAGAGAAATGAGTGTATCCCATTTTTCGCACACAAAGCCCAGAGCGAGCGTGACTATGAATGTCATTATATCATAATAGTCTCTATGAATTAATTACGCATGTGGTTTAATTTTTATGGGAAAATAGAACTAATGTTATAAATTCGAAAGTCTGTTTAGTTAGATGTGAAAGTATAACAATTACGCAAAGTATTGGCTGAAAATTTTAGCAAATTTTTATTCACGCGAGAAATACTGCACGCGCACGCTAATGATATATTAATTACTAACGGTACCTATATTTATTACAACCTTTTGTGAAATTACATAATATTATCATTTAAGATGGTGTTATACACATAAATTGATTGCTGAAATCTTCGTAAGCATTTTTTTCCAATCTTCGATCACAAAAATCCAAATCTAAGTTTATTGACCACTTTTTACATTTAATACTTTCTCTAATTTTATAAGTTTCATTGAAATAATAATTTCAGTCAGCTTTCCATTAGGCAAAAAACTGTGACAATAATAATGACACGCATATTTCAATCGACATTTAGATTAGATTTAGAACAGAAATCCGCCCGCCCTACGCTTAAAAGCTTACCAAAAATGTACGAAGTTATACAATTTCTAAATAAAATTGTAAATAAAATAAACTTACCTGTAACGTAGCAGAACCTAGAACTAGGATTCATACAAATTACATTACATTTACATAAGTTAACTAACTAGAATTTAACTTAAAAATCACGTGATCTATGCGACATTCGCGTGTCCGTGTTTTTGTCATTTTTCATTAGTAAAACGTCTTCATTATACATTGATTGCTAAGATAATGCGTACAAACATAATATTATAATGTACCTGATGTGTTTTAGTTACTTTATAAAATCCAGAAATCATTTTAAATATTTCCTCTTAATGTAATCAACGTTTAAATAGCCATTTAGCGTGAAATACACTTTCAATATCCAGATTAAGACGCTCTCAATATCTGAACAAAACAACTTACGATAACTATTAAAAAATAACTTCGTTAATCAAAACCTAATGGACCAATAACCAATCATGAAATTCTCAATCCTCTAATGGACTCTGCTTTGCCTTTAGATTCGTAAAAATAAAGATAAAAGGGTACGTGCATCATTCTTGCTGTAGGGTAGTGCAGGATTCATGCACACTTACAGTATCATAAAAGATCGAACACAGATTAAAAATTAAAAAGTATATTTCATCTGCAGTCGAACTTTACAAAATTAAAAATAAAAACAGAAGTTTTGATTTTGGAACTGTCTGAATCTTAGCGCCTTTTTTAATTTTCGAATTGTCACTGCATTCTTTTTTTTATTTCATGTAATTTTTTTCTTCGATGGGCATAGATTCGAAAAATTCCAAAACCGGAACTAACATTAGAATACAGATTATATCAACATTAACAGTTAGTGAAAACATCCAAACACCGAATAGTGGCAAGAAAAGGTGATAGAAAAAGAGAAAATAAAAACACCAGAGGGGGTAGGGGGGGAAAACATCGAATTTCGTAAACACCGATGCGACGCGATGCCGCTTTTCGCCGGCCGGGTATTTTTAGGCGGTTTCTAAATTATTATAAACCAATTGTTCAATTTTAGTGTTAAACGAAACTACTTTATTACTCATGAATACTTAAAGTATCGAAATAAAATACCTGTTCGTCCTAAACCTACTAAAAATAACGTTAAAACACTACTTTTAAAGAGATATGTTATAACGAAATATCAACATTTTCTTTTTCAATCTTCTTTCCCGACGTGGAAGTTTATTTAATACATACTTGTCTGTTTTATTATTCCGTCCGGTTGTAACAAAATGTTCGACGTAAGAAAATGCGATTTAGCATATGCCAGCTTATTGACTCCAATTGCTAGCTACGGGCCAGTCAGCCATGGAGACAGTAAGCACTTTCTAAGAAATGTTAAGAAAATATTCGACGTTTGTAGTTTTATATTTTGTAGTCGGATTGAATTTGTGAAAATAAGGCAATGTTTAACTGATTTAGAAAAGATTTTTAACTGATTTTACGTGAAAGAGGAGCTTTTTAAAATATATCATTCTTTTGGTAATGTCTTTTTGGTTTTGTTCGGAAATAAATGTGTTAATTAGGTGTTTAATCGTTTTGATATTGTTGCTAATAGGGTTGCTTAGTATTTATGATATTTTACTGATATAATATTATCTTAATATCGGCTGTAGCCTTTTATGTTTAAATTATTAAACCTAATTCAATGTTTGGAAAGTTACAATAATTTATAATATTAATGTAGAGGCTTTTATATCGTATTTTATTTAAACAATTTTACTCTCCTAGTCTGCTTTGTATATGTGTTATTTTTAAATTTTTACACGATTTTTATTGGCTTTAATTAGTTTTAGATTTATGCATTTTAATAATTTCTTTAAGAATGTATCACGCTAAATCTCACGCATTTAAACAATATTATATTCAATAACATTCATACATTTTCTATGATCCAAATATATTTTATAATAGATAATTATGTATCAAAAAGATTTTATCATTTTTTAACAGAAGTAACGTATGTTTATTCATCAAATTGAGTTTTTTATGTAATAAAACGGCCAATAAGCACGTGTTTCATTCAGTACACCTACTACAGCATATTTCCATCTCTGTCACCTAAATCAAAAGCTTTCTCTACGTAATATCAAATACCTACTGGCTTTTATGAAAAAAAACAAATAACATTCAAAACGTTCTATTAATTGTACTTATTCTAAATTCAAATATTCAAAAAACATTTGCTTTATTAATGTGAGAGCTTCTTTTTTCAAATGCAATGTCATCACAGATAACACAAAAGAACTATTCCATTATACGTTATCTGTATTATTATTAATCTGTAACGCGTATATAATCTACATACAATATTGGCGCAATGTATACTGTGTATAATCTTGGTGGAAGCTTGAAACTTTCAGACGACTGCAGTGCGTTGCCGTAGTACTGCACCGCTTACTCATATATCTTTACTGATAATATATTGATCGAAATTAAAACCTTTATTTTTGTATTGAAATGCATTAAAAGTGGTTGTGTAAGTATTGAATTGTGGTACCTATAAGTTTGAATTATAGCTTTTATGTAGCGAAAACTCTATTATATTTTTCTGTTTTTAATTATAATAATGCGTTTAATTGATACTTATTTATTACATAATGTATTTGGTTATAAAATTGTCAAAAAGTATTTTGTTTTTCCTAAAATGCGTATTACAACATTCTTGCATCAGTTTTTTTGTTTAGGCATTTAATTAAAATATTAATTAATATATTGATGATTATTAGATTTGAATGCATATGTATCTAAGATTCAATTTAACGTTTTATAACACATTGGACAATTATAAAAACACAGAAAACAATTTTCAATTTAAAAGCTCAACGTGAAAGCTCTCAAATCATTGATAGTTAGATTTATATTAGATTTTTACTTTAATTAGATTTATTTATTGTTTTATAAGATGTACAATGTACATGCAGATGTACACATAAAGAATTAAATTAGTAATTTACAAAACATTTCGTATTTCGTCGGTTCGGGAGATTTATCATACTATTACTAAAGTATCATTTTGTATCAAAAATATACTGCACCCACAATGTAACACTCACAATATACTAGCACTGGCCTAAATGACGATCAAAAGAAATATTCGTATTCAGCCAAAAATAAAATTTTAGTAGTCATTTATGTCTTGGAAGAAATGCGACACATTTGCAGAGCTTTTACGGCAAATCTTTAAAACCACGACTATCATTTTACGCTCCCATTGGTTCGATTTAAATCGTTTACACCGCGTTGTTTTCGCGTTTATTTAAAGCTCAAAAAAGCGATCGACACGTTTCTGTGACAAATTTATGTAACACTCATCTTATAAACAAGCTAAATCAGGCTTATATTTCGGGCTTGCGTTGCGGCGCCCTCTTTACCCTACCTTATTGATCTGTTTACAAACTTACACAAAACACTATTTTTTGACACGTGGTGCCTACCACTGAACACAAATTTTTACCGGAAAATACCCGGACGGTCGCGGCAAACAAGCGTTACAGCCCACAACATCTGTTAATATGATCATTGTTAATTACATATGGATTTTTGTTGTTAATATATTGTAGCAACCTGTCCCGAGGAGGGCGCTTGAAGGTAGGTTGCAACGTCGTCCACCATGCAGGCTCGCGGAAGGTCGGGTAGGAACATAATACGTTAGATGGCGCGCATCACGCGTGCGAGCTCCGCGGCGCGCCGCGTCCGACTGACGACTGGACTCTCCCGCCGCGCCCTCACACCCCTTACTACACAGGGCTGTAAGCTTTTCCGATTTTTCCCGCATTGCACGCACTATTGTGCGCCTCCGGTGTTGTTCGCCCTATTATTTTTTATTTGCTTTTGATATTTATTCCAAATTGCACAAAACAGTCTAGGCGTAGAGCCTATTTGCTCTACTTGACAATTGTATAGGTAATGAAGTGCTGTATAGTGGTAAATTTTTATAGAACAATTTTGTTAATTAACTTATGCCTGTTATCAAATTAGCATTTACAATATGATTGTAACTTTTTATATAATTAATATAAATTGTGTATAGTAAATAGCTTTCTTTAAACCGTAGTCCGTACTTTCGTATTATGATATGCATACATATATTTTCGAAACAAATCAGTTACAGTAAATAATTAACAGCTTCCGAAAATCATTTAATATTCTATCTATTTATTTTTATACTAACAATGTATACATGTATACTTATATTATAATAAAATCATTTATGTAACAATAAATTAGGTCACATTCGCTTACCACTGCGTATAACTACCCAGTACAGGCGTTGGAAATACTACAAACAAAAAAAGTACGATACAATTAGGATTAATTAATTAATTGACTAAATAATCACGCCAGATTTTCCGGCTCATCAACCCTAGCGAGCACGTTGTAATGCATTCGCGGTGCTCGCTGCGTCTCGGCGCCGCTCGGTCCGGATCGGTACGCGCTCGGCGTCACTCGGAAAGCTCTTTCATTTCCTACTCTGTGACGTATCTGTTTTACAAATTCAAAACAACTTATACTCTATGCTACGCGTATAAGTTCCAATTTGGAATACTTTCCCGCTCCTCAAGTATTGTATTCGACTTTTGAAATATCCTAATTTATCGAACTTCCATTTGAATATTGTAGTTCCTATTTCGACGTGGTAAGGTTCTGTATGCGTGTGTGCGTTTACAGCTGACTCGTCATAAATGTGTGCGTAAAAACACATCTTGGGCGGAACGGCGTAGATTTGGGCGCATTTTTTCGACGGTTTTCTTTGGCATGTTTAAGAATCTTCCATATTATATTCAGTTAGTGGACACTATTCTTTTTTAATGTTTCATATTATATCCTTTGTTTAGGTACTATTGTTGTACAAAAATATATCAAAGCAATTCATTACTTTGCATAAGTATATTTTTAATTCATTTTTATATAAGCAATAATAATATTTTTGAAACAAGAGTATTTGCTATTTGTTCCTATAATAATTATGAAGATATATAGCTGTTTATTGTTATACGAAAACTCGATCATAGCCACCTCTATGTTTTGTGAATTTATATAGAGCTTTTAATAAAAAGCTATGTATTTATGCGCCATTTATCGTAAATAAATACTGTATAAGTGATTTAAACGTAATTTATGGGCTATTCTCTCAATCTATCGAGTTAAATTGTTAATAGAGTGCTTTGTTTATTTGAAAAAATATTTCTCCTAGAGCTTTTTTATTTTGTATTTTTAAATCAAATATAGATTTACATAGAAAAGATATATATGTTGTTGTTTACATAACTTGCTAATGTAAGATACTAGTTAATACCCACAGCTTCGTTCGCATTGATTTTGATTTTTTGCGAGTAAATCCAATTCATTTTGAAACTAAATATTTTCCTGGTAAATCGGACCATCAATTAAATGTACACTATAAAGATACACGGGCAAGACGATATGTATATTATTAAAAAAAATATTTATTAAGGGCTACTAACTAATACATACGTAAATACATACATACCTACAAGCCTTATGTTTTCAGTAAAGGCAGCCGGAACCGGGTACTAATGCATAGAGCGGCAAATTTTTCAAGTTGGGGAAATAAACAAGGTTTTTCTTCGATTTTTTACTTTAATTAAAAGAGACGGTAAAAGAAAATTACAATATGGCATTGACCCATACCGATAATAAATTTAGAAACCATCCAAAGCAGATTATACCTACGTTTGAGAGCTACGATGTTACAAACACACAAAAGCCTTACACGTAACATCCATTGTTGTGAAGAAGGAAAATAGATAGAAACTACGAAATCACAGACAATCTATACATCTATATATAAAAGAATGTCTGGATATATTTACACCATTTATAAATCAAAAACGGCTGGACAAATTTTTATTATCTTTGATTTGTTGGATTTGTCTCCGCCCCGAATAGCAGAATAACTATAAATAACTGTCGAAATAAACCACAAGAAAATTATTAAGAAAATTGATGAGTCGGTACAAAGCTTCGGTAAACATAGATTTATAAAAAAAACATGAAAATCTACTTATTTGTGTTTATCTGTTTTCCCTGATATATTTACTTCTGTAATTTATAGAAAAATATAATTAATTAAGTTTATTCAGACAGAAAAATTTACAACATATAAGTAGGTAACTATAATAGGTAAAGATGATTATGAGCTTAAAAAGTTAGTTCACACTCAAACATTTATTTATTCAATTAGACTTCTTCTAGAAGCACTTTGGAATCGTAATATTTATAACATTTACCACGTTTTAGTTAATTGAATCTGTATGAAATTTTGTATGAATGACGCAAACGATATCGTAGGATCCAGCTAGCTAAATATACCGATAGTTTAATAAATCACGCGTTTCTTTGTAAAAATATAACAAGAGCCTTCACTATAGTCCTAACTCATTAACGATTGTACTTTTAAACTCAATTTTAAATAAACATAATTCAAAAATAGAGAAAGAAGCCAAATTAATGATACGTTTCAGGAAAGATTCTGTTCTCTATGTCTCAAAAAGTATTCCAAAATATGTTTAGGGCAATATAGTAAAGCACATCTACTCCACACATAAAACCCATAGAGCATTTGAATATAAATTTAGGTCTTCAATTAAGTATAAAAGGTGCAGACATAAAAAGCAATAGAGTCTCCAAATCCACGGTAAAACAAATAAAAACGTATTATATTAATCCAGCGCTTATTCTTTAATTAATTCTTGCACTTTTATTCCCGAAATCTCGAAGATTATACGATGGTATCCAAAATGCGCAGGCTTAAGCAATTACATGAACCGTACACACTGTGATAATTTATTTCTAGCTGATTAGTGTTTTAGGCTGTTTAGAGGGAAGCGAGGGACACGCGGCGATGGAAACGCGTGATTTTATGGTAAAAAATATGTATGGAGATGGTCTACTTTCCTTTCGTTATCTCTTTATTCTTCTACCATATCTAAATAAGTTCTTTTTATAAAGCTTTTTAGAAAAGGTTTTCGTTACATAGTACATACCATCTTTTTTATTTTCTATATTGTAGTTATTTTTGGTTAATAAACCAATTCTTATTTTTTATTCCTACATCAATATGTTATTCCTTCATCAATATAAATTCTAAAGCAATGGAATGCGTATAGCTGGTCTTGACTTAATGTAAATGATATAAAAGGTATAATATTTAATGCTAATCTTTATTTCATTGTATATATAACTCATCTACAGACGGTTTGTGTATGTGAAGTGTTGGTTGGTATTTTAAATAAAACAATAAATTAAACACAAACAATTTATTTTAGAACAAATATACAATTAACGGATCTTAAAACATGTAGGTACATAAATATCATAATATATCGGCTAACAATCTAACAATTAAATACATATCTAACATAAATCACACGTAGCGCATGTAATCTCAATCAAAAATATAGAAATCGTTATTGCTAAAGCCTTTCCCTTAAGTATCAACTAAAAAAATTAAAATAACCAAAGCTACGCGTGTACATGCTTCGTCTGTAAACAGCCTTAGCCGTAGTATGTAAAGTGCGCTCTCTGATATTGCAGCTAGGCGGGCGCAGTTTTATAGCGCAGAGTCCCTTTGCATAGAGACTGCCAATAAATATATAAATATGTTTATTTACAAACAATAATATTGGTGTCTTTTAAGTTTAAAATATGGGTATCTAACGTATGATGGGGGTTAAGTTATTATCAAATATGTTAGTGAGCATAATATGAAAATTTAAACTATTTGCAATTATGTACTACACTTTTTTGGTATATATTACTTTTCGTTCGGTTAGAGTTACACTACCCATGTCACTTATGTAATATTTAGTATTTACATTTCATTTCGTAGCCATTCTATATTGTAAATAGCGTAGTCCCTTAATGCTACGCTTATGTGAAATGCCCTTTTAAAGAAATAATTTTGTTTAAAAAACTTAATCGAATTCGAATTTCATATCCACTTAACCTACGTTAGTTAAATGGATATGAATATTATTAGTATTTATACTTCAATGAGTATATTTATATTTAACTTTTACATAAACTTTCCAAATGGGATACAAACTAGATGAAATAATACTTTGTCGTAACCTCTACACGCAGCTACTCTATGCGATAATCAGAGAATACTAAATCTAATATAGCACAACTAGGAGTCTCAAAATCCGGCTCCGTAAATTATATTAGGCTGAGAACAGAACGGTTAAATGATTCAGCCTCGTGTGCACTTTGCTTAAACATTTGATTTCTATGTGACCCCGCTTATAAATGAACACTACTTATGTAGCTTTTGAATTTCGAATTCCAAATTCGAATTTCGTTCCAAATTTGAATTTTAAACAAAACCGAATTTACTAAGAGCTTGTTATGTGAATTATCGTTCAATTGATGTGTTTTCTACTTGACACTGGCAAACAGTCTTCGCTCATTGCCATAATTGAGAAAGAAAGCTTATGTAGGTATCGTTATATTCTCAGTTTAGAAATTCTCTTCAAATATTTAGTGAGAAAAACAAAAAAAAATCTTCCCTACTCCCAATTAATTTAAATTTCTGCTAATATAAAAATTTCTAATGTCAAAGAGGATTTCCGATTTCGGTCAAGCAACATCAGAATTCAGAGCTTATTAAATAGAAGCAAAAATTCTTCCTTCATAAAACAAGTACATAATATATATTCATACATAGCATACAATAATATATCGCTATACATTTTGCGTTATCGCTCCCCATACAAATTTTCCTCCCCTATTGAACCCTTCAAGTTCATTTTTGCGACAATATAAAGCGTGTATTTTTCTCCAAGGGCGCATGTTAAAACTAGCTGACCCATGCAACTTTGTCTACTCTTAATATATTTTTTTACCATTTCTGAAACATATTTCTTTAAATCTATTCCATTGGTTGTCGCGTCATGTTATAAGGCCTACTACGCCGTAGCCACAGAGCAAGTAAGTAGTAGTGGCGATTACGCTAAGATTAAGAAAAAGCTTTAAAAAATTAAAATATGCAAAAACCTACCTCAAAAATATCTCTATACATTTATGAAAACAGATTGAAAATCGGTGCAGTAACTTTTTTGAGTTTATCGCAAATAGACAGACAGGCGCGACGGAGGACTTTGTGTGTATATGTACATGCTTTCTGAATATAGTAACGCTTTTTTTTTTTTACAAATCAAATCAGCAGTTCTTAATGCGTACAACAAACTTTTCAGGCTTATAAAATAGATGTAATAGGCATATATTCATTTTAAAAATAAAAATATACGGTTTATTCTTTACCAGTTACTAACACAATAATTTCTCGGTTTAAACTAACGAAAAACAATTTTGTTTTATTCGTAGCAACTGTTCTTGTGTACCTAATAATAAGCGTGTCACGCGTGTCAGGCGGATATTAGTATTCTATTTTTGAAAATTTAAAAATAAAAATTGTCATTCTGTGATTGTCAAAATGGCAGAATGTTTTAATTTTTTCTTCTTCTTAGCTTTAACACAGTCCCAATGTAACAAATTTGAAATTAATAGAAAATGTAAGTAGCTATTTTTCATCGTTATCATTTTGAAATATTGGCCTGTAAATGCTTGTAAGTATATTTTTAATTTGTTTATAAATTGTGTTTGTAAGTTGTAAAAAACTAGATATGATTAAAAAAATAGACGATCGAATATGTAAAAGCAGTCATTATAGTCACGTTATATCTGACTTTTATAATTATTATATTTATTTTATTCTCAATGTCGAGTAGACCGTATTACAAGCATTTATTCATCTATTTTCCAAATTATATAAATAATGTAATAAAAAAACATTTTATTCACAAAACTAGTGTCATATTTTAGTAGTATTTTAATAAATTATTGTGTCATAAAAACAATCGCATCAATAAAGAATAGCGCGGGAGTATTTACGGAAACATCCGAATAACCATAAAACTATATTCGCAATAGATAAGGGCTGGTAGCCGAGTGGAGCAAGGACAGAGGCAATACGGGCTACTGGGACCCACTGTATTACATGAACGGGGCCCCTTAATGAGTGTATTTTTATAGGTACGTATTGTATAGAGATTTTAATAATAGTGTTTTTTTAATGAAATAACACACGTATTGTCTGTATAGACTATAGTATTGTCATACTTTGTATGCTATTCATGTTTTTCATGAATGTCACATATTAACTTTCTTATTAATGTAAATTACTTAAAACCGGACCGGAAACGCAATATTTAATAGCTAATGCTTACAAATTGTAGATACATACGTCAGATTCACTCTATCTAACTCAATCCTACTAAAAAGAACGTACGTATTCGTATCATACCGACATCGTACCGCACGTATTAAAATTCATTTCATTAGGTATTTTTAAAATAAATACAATTGTATCTCTTCAAACTTCGCTAGAAATTTTTAAAGTGAAACTTTTATTACATCGTCTCAAACTTTTTGGTCTGTGTAGCGCATGTCGCGTGACGGTCGAACCGTACGATAATTATCGTACAAATACGATAATTTTGTGCCTAAGTTTCACTTTTACCGTGGTTTCATAAAACCACACAACATTTTTATCAAATTCTTGACAAACATCTTGTGTTCAGTTTGTAATAAATCATTAAAACTGAAGGTTAAGTTACATAAACTATAAACTCATTGCCCTATCCGCCCCCAATCCGGCCCTGTCCCTAGCCGCGTGCTATCGGGCACATAAAGTCAAACGTGGAAATTAAAAAGAGTAACGGCCACATCGACGCCTCGGGCGCGCGCTTTTTTCCGATAGTAATTAGTTTGAATATCAGTTTTATTCGCTACCAATTTTATCTAAATGCTATTATTGTTATTATCGCGGACCATACGTGTTCATCATTAAGTTTTACAAATTATACGAGTATCTACCTATGTTTAAAATTGTAAATCTTTGTATTTAATTGATATTATCATGCTTATAACTTAACTGAGTTATAAGTTAGAACCTATCAATGATCGTATCCTATATGGCTGATGCTTGGTGTTCTTTGGTTTCTTAATTCATCAATAATTAAACTTTTCTTAAAACGCCGTTGTTCATTCCGTTTTTAAGTCGAAAAAAAAGGAAAAGCGCGCCAAGCGTAAACTTTTTAAAAATTTTGACATTTACGTTCTATATTGTCTATGGCGCCCGCGAGGTTACACGTAATATAAATTCTTATCCAATATTCACAAATTCCCGCTGCATTCTAATGCTCACCAGCAAATTGCAATTTTCTCATGCCGCCCGTGTCGCCGCTTTAAATATTATATCTTTAAAAATATCGCCTACGAGTTTAATACGAAAATTCTTTTTAAGCCTTCTTAGATTATCCTAAAAGACTGTCTTTTGGTTCAGTGTTTAATTTTCAAACATTTTAGTCTTCTGGTTAAATACATTGTTTAAAATATAAGTTTGGAAGTTTGCTAAGTTTTTTGGGCCTTTATAAATGATAATCGAATTAAAATTGTTAAAATTTAAGATTCAGTTTGCTTGGGTTAGACCAAAACTTGGGTCAGTAATTAACTTACATTTATAGCTCTTATTCGAAAATCAAAATGCATATTTTTAAAACGGAAATAACAAGGCCACAAACTAATAAACAGTGCCAATTTAATCGAGTCAAATAATTAAATTAAATATTAATAAATATACGTTGCGCAACTACACAGGGTGTTCCCAAAATGCCTTACTTAACCGCAAGTGAGAAAATCGCGCTGTTTTTAGCGGGCTTGCGGCGTTTCCTTCTGATTTATGCCGCGCTTATCGCGCCGCGGAATTTATTTGTCTGCTCACTGCAGCCCACTGACGGTGGCTTCATTTAATGGGCTTACGAACGTGTAGACACATCTTTTTGATTTTTTTTTTTAATTTAGGCAGGTACTTAATGACTGTATTCAGCCTTCTTCATGCTCTGTGGCCTTCTTGGCTGGATAAGGCGAGGGATAAGGTATCAATGGTTAATGTTAAATTTTAAAAGAACGATGATGATGACGAAAGTTTATGAAAAGTTATACGTGGTTATACGTTATAATAAACTTTTTATAAAGTTATATGCAGACGCTGCTGTTCAAGTGGAACATCACATGAATAATAAGTATGTACATATATTGTTATAGTTAATATACCTACAATGCCCACATCCTTATGCAGTAGTTTTCTTCTATATTCAATTATTAGTACACAGTCGCAATGTGGTCGCAATAATAACAAATCTTAGATCGAGTCAATAATAGACAACAAGAGAACTATTTATTTGGTGAAGCAAGTCATTATATCCATTAATTCCTTAGATGTAAGAATAACCCTTAAATAAAATACATTCATAATATTGTATATAACATATTATTTTACATAATATAACATAAAATTGTCTCCCCTAATTTTCCTATTTGCTTTTAAAAATCAATTTCAGGCTAGTCTATATCTCCCTAGCTCTACATCCAGTTGTCTAGGCTGTGGTAATTGTACAAATTATAAATATGTGACCGAGCGTTGCGTCGCGGATTACAGTCGCATCGCAGTCGCGCCGCTGCCGCACCGCACCGCTATTATATATGTATTAACAATATCCATGCAGATTAATAAACTTTTCATGAACTGTACGATTTGTAGGTCGTTTTTAGATGATTATGAATGCTAAGAATGATAATATTTACGTATTTAATGACTTTGGTTCCAGCCTCGCGGTTGAACCTGCGAACCATTGTATGCTTTATGTGGTAAATAGTAAATATTAACCAAGTTTCATCAAATCTGATGAGTAGTTTTGGCATGACTGAATAATTAATGTGCATAATGTCTTGAAATTCTGTGATTAAAAAGTTTTATAGGATTTTTTAATATTTTTTTCATCATTACACAGAATGAGTCACTTTTGATGCTTGTTTATTCAGGAACATGAATATATCTCTATATGTATAAGTAATTAATATTCTCTTTGATACGCAGGCAGTTTTGTAATTAAAAATAATGATAATCTTATTTCAAAATATTGAAGCAGTTCCCATTTCAAAAGTCATATGTATGAAACAATTTTATGAAATAGCATAACACCTTAACACATTTTTTATATAATTAGTAATTACCACAAGATTACCACGTACTACATATTACAATATGTAAAAGGAATCCACCAAAAACATTTTCATGTAAAATGTTGCCAAGACGAGCCCATATGACTCTCACTGTCAAAAAGTTATCAGATCTCATGTAGAGCCAAGCTTCTAACACTACACGCCCTAACTCTACAAGGCCTAACTTCACAAACTCTACACCTTAGTCAAATTATGTGGCTTGGCCATTTCGCTACATTCACATCGGCGTAAGGTGAAAAATTAATTCACTGTTCATTACTTTTGTGTTATACAATAGCTCTTGTAGTAACGAACGGCCAAGCCACATATTTTGACTAAGGTGTAGAGTTTGTGAAGTTAGGCCTTGTAGAGTTAGGGCGTGTAGTGTTAGAAGCTTGGCTCTACATGAGATCTGATAACTTTTTGACAGTGAGAGTCATATGGGCTCGTCTTGGCAACATTTTACATGAAAATGTTTTTGGTGGATTTCATTTCTTTTTGTAAGTTGTTTGTAACAATTTTTTTTTTATTTTTAGCTACTGTGTGGACGTAAGAGGCAGGAGACGTTCGCAACACTTCTATTCATTCATATTTATATGATCTGATCTGAAGTATATGTCTCAATATATATCGATTAAATTTTTATTTTTTTTTAACAAGGAGTACCTATACATATATACAGTGGTGGACGTTTAATTAGAAACACGTAACAGGATGAAGTAGTCATCAAATTTATTTACTTTTGTGTATTAACGTATTAGTGATTAAGCATTATTTCATATGTAATAGAACACCCGTTAATCTAGTTTTATAATAAATTGCTTATTTTTAATCAAACGTTAGCTTAAATTAATAAAATTAAACAACTTTAAGTGAAACCTGATTTCCAAGCATTTTCAGTCTGGACAACAAATTAGAAACAGCATGCTTCGAGTGTTCCAAAGTCAAAACCTGTTGAAATGCCGACAATATTTTTTTCTTCTACAAATATTTGCACCGTTTTTTAAACATTCCGTATAAAAGTTTCTGAAAATTAATTTGCTTTGCAGTATAAATGGGTAAAAGTAATAATTGTGACCCATCAACAAGAAAAATAATTTTAAGTTTACATTTTGACAAAACTGGAGTTACAGGAAAGAATAAAATCATTTAGAGTGTTTGATAAAAAGATATTCAATGCTACAGATTATCTAAAAGAGCATGGTACTTCTGATTAAGTGCCTAAAAAAGCTCGACCATGAAAAACCACTGCTCGCGAGCATAAGCAAATAATTATTTTCTCAAAGATGGATCCATTTAAAGGTTCCAATTCTATTAGAAAATATGTTTTTGCAAACGTGTTAAAATCTCATACAATCTAAGGCACGACGTTGTAAAGCCGTTGTTGTCTATAAAGATTATAACAGTCTAAAAACAACCCCATACATGCCCATACTATAATGTTTCCTCCGCCATGCTTAACTGTTTATTTATTATCTAAGGCCTGGTTAACTTAACGACGCGTGTATCCTTTGCCATCAAAATTGATTAAATTAATTTTAGTTTCATCCCAAAATAAAAATTTTCACTGGCGTACTGTCCACTAGCATTATTTCTAAGTAAATGAAACACGTTGTTCCCTTCCTTGTAAGAAGCTGTACTTTCCTGGCGTCTCTCCAAAAAATTTTTCCTCAAATTACCGCCTGCGAACCGATCTCATCGACACATTGCGAGGCTCATCTTCGGAAAAAACTAATTTTATAATAGAATTTGAACTTTTAAATGGATCCATCTTTGCCAAAAGAATCATTTGCCTATCCTCGCGTGCAGTGGTTTTCATGATAGAGCTTTTCTAGGCAATTTTTCGGAAGTACCATGCTCTTTTAAATAAACTATAGCATTGAATATATTTTTATCGAACACTCTAAATGATTTGCAATTTTCCTGTAACTCTAGTTTTTGTCAAAATGTAAACTTAAAATTATTTTTCTTGTTGATTGGTCACAAATCATACTTTTAACCATTTATACTGTAAAGCAAATTAATTTTCAGAAACTTTTAGATAGAATGTTTAAAAAACGGTGAAAATATTTGTAGAAGAAAGAATATTGGCGGCATTTCAACAGGTTTTGACTTTGGATCACGCGAAGCATGCTGTTTCTAATTTGTTGTCCAGACTGAAAATACTCGGAAATCAGGTTTCACTTAAAGTTGTTTAATTTTATTAATTTAAGCTAATGTTTGATTAAAATTAAGCATTGTCTTATAAAACTAGATAAACGGGTGTTCTATTACATACGAAATAATACTTAATCTTTAATACGTTAATACGTAAATGTTAGATGAATTTGATGACTACTTCATCGTGTTACGAGTTTCTAATTAAACGTCCACCACTGTATATCTAGGGGAACCAAGTTTTAGATTATTAGATTAGACCTCTAGCGTCATCAAAATTAAATTTAAAATTACAGGTCTCATACAAACTCCCATCCCCTAGTTTAAGGGGTTGGGGGATGAAAGTTACAAGTTTTATAATTTTTTTTGTTGTTTGTGTGCTAATACTAGTTTACATACAAAATTTCAGCTTTCTAGTACATTAGGAAATACCTTAAGAATTTTGATGATCATCAGTGAGTCAGTGACGAAATTAGCGTTTTTTAGATATAAATAAAATCTGAAGTATAAAAGCTAATGTAATTAACTTTTAATATGTTCAATAAGTCCGCTATTGACAATTTATCCCGAAAATTTTGTTGATCTAGCATAATCCAAACCCAAGTTATGAGGGTTCAAAAAAACGTCGAAGCGCTTCGAGAAAAGGTAGGTAGTGCCCGTGCGCGTAGTCGCTTGGCTCGTCTTGGCGGGGGCACTACCGTGCCCCCAGATATTTTAATTGAAACAGCACGCTGTGTTTATAAGTTAACTTAAAACATTCCCGCGCAAAGCCGAGACTTTTAGCCAAATATTACCAAAGCGCTATTGCGTTTCGTTTTTAGCAGGCGCGAGGTTATTTTAATTTTGGTCCCTACTTTTTATTTCAACACTGGCAGTTCATTTTATTAGAGTATTAACTAGTTTCTGTTTCCTTTTTTTACAGCTTTTCGTATCGTAATATGTAGACGGGAACTGTTAGGATAACAATAAACGTGCACATACTACTGAAATTGAAGTTATTAAACTAAATATAATTAAATGTAATATAATTTTTTTACGAAAAGGATTTATGTAGGTGTATAAAAAGAGAATGTAAATAATAAAAGCTGTAATTCTTAAATGTAAAAAATTGCGTCGTTTAAAAGTAGAAATATGTAAGACAATTTGATATGAAATGACCGATTTGATTCATAGTTACTGTAGGGCGTAGGCAAACAAAAGCGTCACTTGTCCGATAGTGGGTCATGAATAGACAGAATTTCATTTAATTTTCAATCTACTTGCATAATAAATAGCATCTAAAATATAATCTATTACCTACTGCCTATCCTAGTAGTAGGTACCTATTGTAATACCAATAATGTAATAATATCTGGAATGGAACTTATAACAAGAATAAGCTGGAGAATAAGAATGAAAAAACAAAACATACACACAAAACAATTTATTTCTTTTTATTAACATTTTTACTTTTAATTATGCTCTTAGCATCATCATTTAATTGCTGGAAGAATGCCTTCGACGTCTTCAACGATTTATCATTTGCCTCCACACCCTTGCTTGTATTCCGATGATCAGTCACCTTCATAACTTGACCTCCCTTCTTTTGCTGCAACTTCTTCTTTTTCCTTCTCTCTCTATTCTTGTCCGTTTTAGTTCTCTCCTCCTTACTCATTAAGTCTCCCTTCTGTTTCTTCTTGACTTCTTCCGGAGCTAATAAAGCAGCATCACTTGTTGCGACTGGTGCCACTTCCTCCATAGAAATAGCTGGTGTATTACTGACTATCTTGACTTCAGCTTGCGGTGCTCTTGGTGTGTAATGGTAATGGCATAGAGCGTCGAGTTTTGCAAATAACTTAGTCATAGAATCTCGTATTTCTTTATGACTCTCTGGTTCTTCTTCTTCCACCTTCTCCCCTGATGCTGCTTGCTTCTGTTTCAAGTATTCCGCTTCATATACTTGCGCTAAACTTTGTTTGCTTTTAGCATGGTCCAATACTTCTGTCTTCTTAAATGTTAGTTGATCATCTATTGGCTTCTCTTTTTTAACAACATCGTCCCAGGCTTTGTCTTTTATTCTCTGTTGAATTAGACCTTCTAAAGTGACAGTAGTTTGTTCTGTTATGATAGGTGCTGGTCGAGTTGTTAAATCAAAGTCTAGAACTTCTTGAAGTAGCGAGTTCTGTGGCCGCTTCATAGCATTAACTTCTCCTTTCAATTGCCAAGGTGCCTCTGTTATGTTTTTCTCTTCTAGTTTTGAAATCTGTTGCTTTAGTCTCTCCTGTCTCAATTCAAATTCAGATTTCTTTTCATTTTTATCTATATCCTTTGTTTTTGCAGTTTCTACATCACTATCACCTGGATCACTCTCCGATTCACTGTCTGGTTGTACTCCAGCAAATCTAACTTTCTTTTCCTTTCCCTTTTCTGGTTCCTCTTCACCACTCTCTGCTTCAATATCTTCATCCATTTCCTCCATTTCATCACTAACATCACCAATATCTTCATCATCATCTACATCATTGGTACTCTGATTAATTTCATCATCTCCAGCTGTATCATCGGCAATTTCATCATCATTTTCATCATTGAAGAAATCTTTATACATCATTTCATTACCATTTTCCTCATCATCGTCATCATCATCAAAATCTTCAAACAAGTCTATTGATTCTTCATCATCGTCTTTCTTTTTGCCTTTTTCTTCCATTTTCTCCTCATTTATTAAAAATTGTTCCATATCCTTCAATTTAAAGAATTGATCATCTACTATGGATGAGTGTTTGGTTGATCTTTTGTTTTGTTTCGGATTCACACTTTTTATATCGGTCTTTTTATTCTTAGGTTTAACTGTATTTTCAACTTCACTAGATACAATGGGTTCAGATGCATTTTTTCTTTGTTTTTTAGGTTTTTCTTTAACTGGTTCACCTATTTGAACAGGGAAAGTTAAGTCGTTTTTATTCGACAGACAATTCGCTACATCCCAGACCAATTGGTCCCAACACTCTGTATTTTGTAATTCAATTTGCTGCCAAATTTGTTCTTCGTCGAAATCATCTACGATCAATTCTTTCAAGGCACTGTTCTTCTTCTTTTTATTTACCGTCTCCTCCTTCTTTGTGTAATCATACACAGATTTAATCAATGTTTTAATATCATCTTTAATTTCGTTCTGTACAGCTAGATATTTCACTGGTTTGGCGGTCAAATCGTTGAATTGTTGTATTATCTTTTCCATTTGAACTGACTCCATTATTGAAAGTTGTATATTATAGAGATTTCTAAGCTTTAACTACTCAAATTCTTAAATAATTATTATTTTCGTAACAACATACTTTAAAAAACACGTGTGTTCGACACTAAGTTGACATTGTCAAAATTGTTATTATCGCACTGCGCACATGACATCTGACAAGAGATAATGTTGATGAAATATGTCAAACGTCAACAGCCAAAAATTTTTTTTTCAATTATTGTTCGTAATATGTTCGTAATCAAGAAATCAAAAATTAGGCAAGAAAATTGTTTACGCATAAATTTTAATGATTAATCATATTTAAATAGGAAAACAACAAATATTAAAAGTGTTTGTAGTATTAGTTAAAACGATAGTATAAAAAAAGATATTTATAATCTGTGGTTAAATTCCTTGCATTGCATTTGCCACATTACTTGCTCTGTGATTTGCCACTTGTAAATTGACATTTTCGTGTCATTTCTCATTTCTCAATTTTGTCTGTGATTTTTGTGGACGTGAATTGTTTGTACTTTGTAATCGTAATTAATAATTAGTGTTGTGTTCATAGTTACTATACTCTTTGGTTGTGTTGCTTTTTATTCCGAAATAATAAAGATAAAGTTATGTCCGTAACAAATAACGGTCATTTCTTATAACTAGACCGTGTTAGCTTGAGAAGCTGCCCACATATTTTTTGCTGCTATAAACAACAGGTAAATATCTGAGGTAACTGTTTAACATTGTGTTCCCAAACCGTGTATTATCCTACGCGTTTTCCACATGAAGTAACATTGATATTATATTGTCCCTATGTATGTGACTAGAATGATACTTGTTTGTGTATGCTTACTTCCTATAAATAAAGTGTTTTATCTTGTGCCTTTAAAGTGAAAGGTTCGTTTCGATTCATTTCCTTCACATGTGTTTCTAGTGCACCCATGTCGTCTAATTATAGCATACGTAATATTTTTTTAAATCCTTTTGTGATAAAGATTATATTTTTTAAATACAAAAATATATTATATAATTTTTTGTTTGTAATCAAAACATTATAAACGTTTTTAATGATATAATGATTCAATTTTGTTTGATTTGTATAAAATAAACTAGTTTAAAACTTACTATTTCTAGTGTAAATAAAGCTCATCTATTAATAGGTAAATTAATTTTACATACCTACCTAGGGCATGCAGAACCGAGTCCGGTTCCAAGTTTCTGAAACCCGGTTCCAAATCGAGCTCAGAACCGGGTAGAACCGGGTTACCCGGTTCTTTTATAATACCTCGGAAAAAATACGAAATAAAACAAAAGTAACTGTAAAAGTACCTAATGGGCCTTTTATTTTATGCGGCTTGTGTCTTATTTTATTAAATTAATAAAGAAACAAAATTTCAATACTTCTCTTTATTTATCAGTCTTATAAAAGTACCTTGTTATCATAATATCACATATAAACTTAAACCTTATTCATCAACTGCAAACTGTAAAGCAAAAAACCGGCCAAGTGCGAGTCGGACTCGCGCTCCGAGGGCTCTGAACAAACCTATTTTTTTATAATGTTGTAACTTAAAAATTTATGTTTCTAGCATTTTTTCCTTTATCTGTGTTATAAGACGTTACTTTTACCAAATTTCAAGGCTCTGTGTTCATGAAGAGTACCCTGTAGGTTTTGAGTTCCATGTAAATGTCGAAATTTGCGAAAATTTTCAGCATTTACGGCAGTATCTTTTGATGCGTTGGCTTGTGAGTTTGACTTTGTCACAGCATCAAGGGACCGTAGACTTGAGTATTCGATATAAATTTCAGCTTGATACCAAAAACAAAAACATGACTGGAGCATTATGTGAAACAGTAAAATCAACAGCTTTTCAAATTCACGAAAAATCTAATAAAAACATTTCTGTAGCCTATTTTTTGTCATTTTCGAAGCCTAATTTTTTTTGGTCTACATCTTCAGAGTTGCAAACGATGCTCGAAGACTTGAGCGATGCAAGCCTTTTAGGGTTGGACTTACGATGAACATGACCAAAACAAAGATAATGACTAATAGCACCAAAACCACCATCATTGTCGAGGGTGGGTCAGTTGCATATGTCGATGAGTATACCTATCTTGGCCAAATAGTTTCTTTCCAAGCAAGACAGAGGATAAAGAAATTGGTAAACGTATTGAGAACGCTTGGAGAAACTTTTGGTCGATGAAAGAGCTGATGAAAATTGAAAGGAAAGATGCCTCTTTCACTAAAGCGAAGACTCATGGACATGTGCATCTTACCCATCCTCACCTACGGTGCAAGACTTGGTCATTGACTGATCGCCAAAAGTTCGCACTTGGGGTTTGCCAAAGACGGATAGAGCGCAGTATTTTGGGCGTAAAACTTACGGATCGCGTCCAAAATGAGATACTGCGCTCAAAAACACGGATAATCTATGTAGCTCATAAAGCTGCTGAGCTGAAATAGAACTGGGCTGGCCATGTTTGCCGAATGTCGGAGGAGTTGTGGGCGAAAATTACCACTTTGTGGATCCCCAACCAGGACAAAAGGCTGCGTGGCAGGCCCAGAACAAGATGGCTCGTCCATGATTCCCATTTAACAGATTGGAGCAAAATTGCTCAAAATAGGGAGTCGGGAGAAATGGATTGAGGGAAGAGAGCCTTTGCTCAGCAGTGGGACAGCCATGGCTCATAATAATAATAAATACAACCGTAGGAAACCCATAGCATCTAAGGTTAGACTACCAATCAGAGCCATGCTTGAGGCGTGGCACGAAAATTCGCGATGCACGTGAGTCTGACGTTGCCAGATAGAATAAATTTGTTAAAATAATGCAGCAAAATATAAATAATACTTTATATTTTAATATTTTGGTCGGAACCGGGAGAACCGGGTTTCATATTATTCAGACCCGGTTCTCAAGATCATCAAAAAACCCGGGTTTACCCGGGTTTTTCGGAACCGGGTAAACCCGGGTGCATGCCCTATACCTACCTAATAATTATAAAAAACTATACATACTGAATACATCCATACTAATATTATAAATGCGAAAGTAACTCTGTCTGTCTGTCTGTTACTCAATCACGCCTAAACTACTGAACCAATTTGCTTGAAATTTGGTATGGAGATATTTTGATACCCGAGAAAGGACATAGGCTACTTTTTATTACGAAATATGTACCACGGGCGAAGCCGGGGCAGACCACTAGTAATCAATAAATCTTGTTTTATATGTTTGCAAAGTCAATGAATCACCTAAATAGAAACCTTGATATAAAATTGACATTGAAAATTATTGAAATTAAAAAAATAAGACATTTATGAGATGCAAGTTGATTCATAATTTATATCTTACACAAATGCATACCTGCTTATTAGAGGTGAGATGATTTGTTTAAAAGTAACACATTGCATTTTTACATCATAATTGAATACTCATCAATATTTACCACATACTGATTTTTTACTATTGTAACGGATCTCTTTTATACATAAAATATACATTTAATTCAAAAAAAAACAATTTTATTTTACTTATTTCTTTATTTACAGTCAAAATGGATGCCCAAGATCAGATGGAGATGAAATACAACACAGGGAACGAGGTTGGAGGCCTGGAGCTGTGTATAGTCTGTGGTGACAGGGCGTCCGGCAGACATTATGGTGCTATTAGCTGTGAAGGTAATTATATAAGAAGCATTAAAAAACAATAAAGAATTTTTACAATCAACACTTACCTTTGTTGTTAAGAAACAACATTAACAAGCGAAAGTTATAAAATTGGTAATCTTATTTTTAAGTGTAGATCCCATATTTACTAAATATATAAAGTAAAATGTACACATATTACTAAAAATAAGTAAGTAAAATTTATCACTTATTCCGATTCTCACCTGTTCAATGTCCACACAACAAATGTTTCTATTTTTAGTGTGTAGTTTGCGTTTAGCGTTTGATACTTTTGGTTAAAACACCCTTAAACTTAAACTCGTAACACCTCTTCACACCAATCCACAGGCTGCAAAGGTTTCTTCAAGCGTTCAATCCGCAAGAAGCTCGGATACCAGTGCCGCGGCAGCATGAACTGTGAGGTGACGAAGCATCACAGAAACAGGTGTCAGTACTGTAGACTGCAGAAGTGTCTAGCCTGCGGTATGCGGAGCGACTGTGAGTATTAGATAGGTTATGAATATATCATTTGATTTCAAATAAAGGTGTTTTTAAACTATATTTCTCATTGCAATAATTATTAGAATTAATAAATAGCACTGGTAAAATACAATAAATCAAGCAGTCATCCTTGCCCTATCCTATTTATCTTATTTGAAACAAAAAATACAATCAACAAGAGATAACAAACCAAGCAATAATTCTTGCCTTGTCCAACTATGCTTGTTTATAACCTAAAAATTACCTTAAAATATGTGTCCCTAGGCAAATTTTCAATAAGAGACAAAAACCAAGCAGTAATTCCAGCCTTATCCTATTTTTCTTGTTTAAAACACAACAAAAATTCGTCTGTAAATGAGACCAGGCACAGAATCAGTAAGAAACAACAAACCAAGCAGTAATTCTTGCTCTATACTATTTTTTTATTTGCATAAAAAAATCTTCAAAATGAATGTCCCTAAGCAAGTTATCGGTAAGAGACAACAAACCGAGCAGTAATTCTTGCTCTGTCTCGCACAGCGGTCCAACACGAGCGCAAGCCGATCGTTGAGAAGGCGAAGGGCGAGCGGGAAGCGCACGAGAGACAAGCGGCCTACTCGAAATTATTGGGGCTCGCTAATCATAGTCAGGGACAGGTGAGATTTTTGTTATTAGTAGCATACATATTACACGCTAACACAAGCATACTTACATTACATACATGCATTATTGTACTTATACAAATTTTCTCGTGTTAACATAGTTTTAAATTCACTAAATATGTATTATTTCTATTAATCACATATTCTTTATATTAATTGTATACCAGTTTATCAAAACAATCCACATTTTTAAATTGTCATTAGCAGTAAAAAAAATGAAACAGCATTTTATTTCTACTGTGTAAAAACCTTATCGTCCATGTTCAATATTTTCCACACACAACATTACTTATTAAAAACCTTCATCGTTTTTTTTATACTATATATTATATAAATACTATTAATTTTAGATAACACCCAAGGAAGAAGCAAGCGAGGCCTTCGGAGCGGTGTCTCCAGCGCCAGCCCTGAATTTTGCACTCGCAGCTGCAGTTGCATTTAATAAAGGAAACCCTGGTATGTGCTATATTTTCTTCAATTTACTGTAAATTTTTGATAAAGACTTTTTTTATATTTTAAAAAATGCTTGCAGTCATATTTTTGATGTTTTTACACAATAAAAGGATCACTTCTCAATTTCATATTTTTATTATTATCTCAAATAATAAAACTTTTCATTTAAAAAACCATTGCTATCTCTTTCTAAAATAAAAAATGGCTTTACAAAAATAAACATATTTTTCCATTTCATAGCTTAGCTTTATAAAGCGTATTACCATTTTTTTTTAATAAATAGTTTATTACATAATACATACTAATTTGTCTGTACGTCTAGCCGTATCTCCGTACCTCGGCGCCGGCGCAGGCGACGTGGAAGGCGCGAGGCGGCAGCAACTTATGCTGCAAACACAACTAGCTAAGAATTTGTTCAAAATGGGGCAGTTTGGTGAGATATAATCGCTTATTTACGACTAAAAAATATGTATTTTAGTTGTATTCCGAAAAAAAGTTCACAATATTCTACAAAATTACAAAATGCCGGAAATAAATAAAATTCATATTTAAATAATTTTTGCGAATAATGCGTAGAATAATTATTGTGTTAGTAAAATCTCAATGTATTATGCTATTCTTTGGAAAAATAATCGAATGGACATTAAAATCATGAACATGTTGTAAATACATACTTTATAATAATAACGTGTCAAAAGTGAAACTTCTTTGGCAAGATTTAAAGATACCAAAATCGTAGCCTTATTCCATGTCATGACGGTATTGCCATGACGCGACCTGAAAATTTTACTCTCAACGCGCCTAAAGAAGTTCCACTTCAAAAATTTATGCTTATTTATTGAAATATTAATTTGTAATTTTGTGCACAGGTGCAATAAATGAATACTTACAAAATGCGTACGGAGCGACCCCACCGGACGTGCCCATGGCATCTTTACACGCAGCTGACACGCAACAGAGTGAAGGTTTGTGTATATTTTACCTACTTAAAAAAAACAGAAGTGTTGTTACATTTAACTTTAATAAAAATAAAAAATATCCAAAATAAATGTTGTTGTTTTTTATTAAAACATAGAAATTTCGTGTCTTTTCAATATCTGCTTTCAGAGCATTTGGTATATCCATGTGGCCATAACTTATTTAGTTTTTAAATGAAATTCCTAGCGCGATTTATACTGATTATAAGGTGTTTGTGATATGAAATAGATTTCAGCGAAGCGTTTGATTTATTGGATCATGAAATTTTGATTGTGTTGATGTTTGAAATGGGTATTCATGGGACATGGTATCAATGATATATGTCATAGTTCTAAAAAAATGTATCCAACTTGGTAAAATACCCAGATATATGTTTGGGAAAAATTTATTTCTACCGGGAGTTCCGCAAGGATCTTATTTGGGACCAATGTTTTATATTTTGTTTGCAAATGATATAGCTTACTGGCTTTAATTATTAAATGTATGTACATGTAGATAATATAAAATATAGAAAAATAGATTAAATGTCAAACAGAGATAGTAATCTTGTAAATAGAATGTAAGGCAGTACCAAATGAAACGAGTGATCAATCCAAAACGATGATTTATTGTGTTCTATTTTAGATTAATACAATGACTTATATTATGCTTATTCTAACTTAAGTCTACATAATATGTTAGCTTATGACAACTTAAGGCTACATACTACAAGAAGTTCGAAATTACGGATTTTATAAAGTTTAATTTATTTCCTATGTTCTTGAAATAAATATTTTTATCAATAATTTTGATTCACACATTGAATCACATTTTGATTTGTACCAAATCACAATGTAAACTTGTGTCATAGCGGAAGAAATGGACATACTCGGCAGCCCCGAGTGTATCGAGCTCCCGCTAACTCTGCCCCGCGGGCCCGCTCCCGCCCCGCTGCGCTTGCACGCCGCGTGTGAAGGCGCCGCGCGGCTGCTCGCTGCGGTCGCGCGTTGGGCGCTCGCCCTGCCCGCGTTAAGGGCCATGCCGTGAGTATACCACTGTTAACCCCCCCTCCTTTCCTTCCGCTACTCAAATAGCGGAGGGAAAGTGGCAGTGTGTTGTAAATAAAAAAAATTGGGCGTGTGTATGTGAAAAGTGGGGGGGGGGACGATTTTTATTATAAAAAATAGATCTTCAATCTGATGATCAACTAGATGAAAACGCATTATTAGTTTTTTATAGCAAAATAACACACAACACAAGATGACAACAAGAATTTCATGTATGATTTACATATCTCTATTTTAGTGCTGTATAAAGCTACAGGATTCTACTAGTTCAGCTACGGTCTCTAAATCTTTTGTATATGTCGTGGTCATATCGTAGATTTGCTCATTTCATGATATGATCGATCATTTCGTGAAATGGTCGCATTTCATGAAATGCTCGAATGTCTATTGGCCACATCATGATGTGGTTTGGGCAGATCAATGATAAGAAATCGTTTCTCGATATGGCCAACTAAACGCGCGGTTTTTTCATGAAATGATCAAAATTATTTGATCATATCGTAAAATAGTTACATTAATTATTGGTAGAGGCGCTGCAAGCGCTGTGTTTATGTGATAAGATGGCGGCCGCTGGCGAAAATTTAATTATTCGCAGTTTAAAACTTCATAGTTCATTTTATTACAATATGAAGAAAGTCATAGCAAATAATTTACGACGAAAAGGTTCGAGTACTATGGAAAATGCGGATATCTTATATTGAGGAAAAATGCGTCTAAAATCCTTTACATAAATATATTTATATATCCTATGTTATTATAATTGTTCCTTTTTTAAAAAGCGATTCGCTTCTGGCACTCGCCGGCCGCTACCGCGGCACGCTCGCTTTGCTCGCTCGGCTCGTGCGTTCTTTATTAAAGTCTAACCTAACCTAACCTAAATGTTTTCTATTGCAAAAACCATTCGCTTCTGGCATTCGCCGGCCACTGCCGTGGCACTAACTTATATGACAATAAACAAGTTCTAAAAATATTCAGAATTTTTTAATGTTTTATGGACTTTATATATTTTATACGATCTGGCCAAAATATGTGGATGACCATATCGTGAAACGTTGACGATTTAACGATCTGACCAAACCATGTTGGCCATTTCATGAAATGCGACCATTTCGTGAAATGGCCACTCATATCATGAAATGATCAAATCTACGATATGACCACGACATATACATAAATATTATTTGTATGGTAAATACTTGTTACATAGAATAAGTTTTTATTGGGAAATACATTTTTTATTTATTTATTCCACAGTTTCGAAGTACGCGTGAGCCTGGTGCGCGCATCGTGGGCGGAACTGTTCACGCTGGGGCTGTGCAAGCACTGGGCCGCGCTCGGGCTGGACGCGCTCGTGCCGCTGATGGGCGCGCAGCTGCGGGCCGAGCTGGCCGCGCGCCGCGACCCCGCGCCCGACCCCGCGCCCGACCCCCACGCGCCTGAGGTCACTATACTATAATAAATATTGTATATAATGACTACGGTTATAAGTTAAAGTCTATATTTTGTGTATCTTTAAAATGTATTTTTGTTTCTGAAAAAAAAAAAATATTATGACCCCTTTTGATAAATTGCAATCCAGTTTGACATATTGCGATGCCTTTTGACATATTACGATCCCTTTTGACATATTGCGATCCCTTTTGACATATTGCGTTCCCTTTTCACATATAGCGATCAGATACTTTTGACATATTGCGATCAGTTTTGACATATTGCGATCCCTTTTGACATGTTGCGTTACCTTTTGACATATTATGATCCTTTTTGACATATTACGATCCCTTTTGACATGTTGCGTTACCTTTTGACATATTATGATCCTTTTTGACATATTACGATCCCTTTTGACATGTTGCGATACCTTTTGACATGTTTTATTTATTTTTTTTTTTTTTTTATTTATTTATTTCAGAACCAAAGACACATATACATATTATCACAATACTCTGCCAAACTGTAAAACAGTTTGTTGGCAGATGTAGCTCCATTTTACAAAATATGTACTTCCATTTTACTTATAAAACACTACAATTTAATTTAACACTTTGATATTCTAACAGCTAACAATGTTACATTTCAACGGCCACAGATCATCAACACATCAACTCACTCTCAAATGCATTTAAAAAATATCTTCTTAATTCCTTCCTAATAATTCCATCCTTCCTATCACTTTCCTTAATTTTCATTGGGATTCTATTAAACAGTTTTGGCACTAAGTACTTCCTATGTCTCTGCCCATAGTAGTTACAATAGTGTGGCACTTCTAATACATTTTTAGTTCTTAAGTTATAAGACATTGTTTTATTAATACAGATTTTAAATTCATCATTATGAAATTGTTCCATTGCTATTAACATATTTACCTTCTCATGAACAGGCAGCATCTTGCACTCTACAAACAAATAGTTATAATCATTATTTTTTTTACAGCGGATTTTTACTTTTTCATGTGCTAATATTTTAATAAATTTTAATTGAAGCGCTTTTATTTTATCAAGGTAAGTCTTAAAAGTGCGCCCATAGCTAGCCAATCCATAAGAAAGCAGTGAGTCAGTCAATGCATAGTACACAATATACATAGTGGCCTTATCTAAAATAAAACTAAGATGATGAAATTTAACAAGAACTGCCCTCAGCCTATCCGAAAGATTAAGAATATGAGATTTCCATGAAAAGTATTTATCAATAACTAACCCCAAGTATTTGTATTCTTCCACTAATTCAATATTTTTACAATTACATTTCTTTGCAATATGTAGACATTCATAATTATGACCTAATATTTTTGGCGAATTCATAGTCTTACTATAAGGTGAGCGAATATGTATACATTTTGTTTTATTCATATTGATTATGATTCCATTATCGTGCGCCCATTTTATTATATTTGTAAAGTCATTTTGTATTTTAGCTTCTAATATGTGCATATCTTTATGCGCATAGAGTAGACAAGTATCATCCGCATACATATATATACTGCAATCACGTACTACACTGCACATACTGTTCACATGCATTATGTATCCAACGGGTCCAAAGACGGAGCCGGTTGGCACGCCACACTCAACCTTTGCCGGCTTACTGGCCTCCCCGCTAACCATTGTTACAAGTGTTCTATTCCCAAGGTACGCCTGGAGCCATTTACTAACACTCCCTGCGACCCCACACTCTTCCATTGCCTGAAGCAGCTGGTGGTGCTCCAAAGTGTCAAAAGCTTTTTTGAAGTCTATGAAAACGATCACCACCTGCTTCCGTTGGTCTAGGGCCTCATTAACTTCATCCGTGAATCGTGCCAGGAGCGTCTCCGTGCTTCGGCCCCGCCGAAATCCATATTGGTTATCGGTTAATACATTATTTTTTTCTAAAAAACTACTAATCTGTCCGACAATATATTTTTCTACAATTTTATTTATAACCGACAATATTGCTATGGGTCTATAATTTGTGTAATCTGTATGTGCTCCCTGTTTGAAAATAGGTCTGATTATAGCGGATTTTAACATATCAGGATACAGCCCTTTGTCTACACATAAATTTATAAACAATGCCAAAATTGGACTCAGTGTACTTTTTAACATTTTTATCTCTTTTACCCTTATTTTATCTATACCAGGCGATTTATTAGAACTTAAATTATTAATTATTTTTTCAACATCCTTGGATGATGCTTTTTGAAACCTTAGTGACACTAAACTATCTTTAATGTAAGTATATCGATCAAGGAATTTATAATCACAGTTGTGTTTAATATTTGAGATCTCTTTTGTAAATGTGTGAGAAAATTTATCACAAATGTTTACTGTAGTATCCGATTTACCTAAATATTTTATAATAATTTCATCTATACTTTTTTTATTTTGACCTGTCCATGAGTTTATTTTAAACCAAATTTTTTTGAGATCCTTTTTACACTTTAAAATTTCCTCTTTTCTGTAACTATTTTTTGCCTTATTAATATGCTTATTCACTCTATTCCTATACTTATTATATTGTAAACGTAAATTCAAATCCATTGGTCTACTTTTTGAGTATTTAAACAATTTATCCCTAGTATTAATCATATTTTTTAATTTTTTTGTTATCCAAGGCTTACATTTTCTCTTTTTATTGAGATTTATGAACATATGTGCTTGGTCATAGGCCATATTAAATATAGTATACAATTTATCATATAAGATTAACGGACACTTACAGTTCAATAGATCAGTCCACTCAACATTTTCAAGAAATTCTAGCACTTTTTTATCACATATTACACTTACACTGTTTCCTTTGTTACACATATCTAATTTCTTTTCACTATCTATACACAAGCCTATAAGATAATGATCTGATATTTTACTATTTAAAACATATGAAGAAGCCTTTCTTTTGGTTCGTACCCACACATGATCGATTGCGATGCCTTTTGACATATTACGATCCCTTTTGACATATTGCGATCCCTTTTGACATATTGCGTTCCCTTTTCACATATAGCGATCAGATACTTTTGACATATTGCGATCAGTTTTGACATATTGCGATCGATGCACGAGCTCGTCACTGAGCCACAATATATCTCCTCGCGTGTTACGTCACTGATTGCACATTGCATGCCGACTTCGCACATGTTGTTGTTATACATATTCACTACACTGTTTGTTCCCGCCATTAGGTCAATATTTGTGTCTCCAATCATTACCAACTCGCCATTTTTAGGCAATCTGGATAAAGTATATTGTATTTCCTTCAGAAATCCCAGTTTGTTTGTCTTTGGTGGTCTATAAACACACAGTATATGCAAGGGCAGCTCACCGTCTTGAAGTATTTCACAATGAATGGCCTCTGAGTAGTTACAATTTAGCAGATTTGAGTTGAATTTTAATGTATTTTTTATATATATCAATATTCCTCCCCCTCTCTTATTTTCCCTTGTGTGTATACTAGTGTCAAATCCTTGTAGGCAGTATAAATCCAATTCATTTTTTTTTATGTTTATTTCTGTAAGTACAATGATATCAATCTTATTTCTGCAATTACTTATCAATGTTTCAAATTGATTGAAGTTTTTTCTTAAAGATCTTATGTTTAAATGAATAATATTTATATTTGTATTTTGTCTGCTAATAATATCTGCTTCCCAGCTGTTTAAAGTTGTATACTTTTTAAATCTTATATTATTTTGTATATCTGGTATGGAGTTATTGAATTTTGTAATATAGTAATTAACTGATTGTTTTGTTATTTGATGTGTGATTGTGTCATGATGATTTATTCACTTGCAAATAAGTCTATATCACTTAATGTACGAATAGCTCTAATTTTGGGATTTTTTGGATCATCCTTTCTTATAAGTACCTTTCCTTCTTGTACCCAAATATATTTATAGATTTGCTTCAACTCATTTTTTGCAGTCCAGAGTAAGTTACGCGTGTACTTAGTTAAATTTTCATTGATAAATATCCGCTTCATGTTGCCGTTTTGAAAAAGGTCGTCATTTGTTAATTGATGTGTTTTTCTTGTTGCCAGCCATTGGTCACGAGCTGTTCGTGTTCGCATAGTAACAATGACGGGGCGCGGTTTTATATCGCCCTGCTGGTTAGATCCCGCATTGGTTTTTTTCTTTTCGCCTGCCCACTTTATTTCACTGATCGTATTTGTTTCTACTCCCAATTTATTTGCAAGACTTTTAATTGTACTTTCTAAATTTTTGGTTAAGTTTTCGTCTATTCCTATTATCTCGACATTTTTCTCCTTCTCACGAACTTCTAGGTAGGCTACTCTCTCCTCTAATGCCTTATTACTGTTATCCAGGTGTAAATTTTTATATTCTAACGCCTTGATTTTTTTGTCAGTTTTTTCTTTTTCTTCGATTAATTCTTGATACTTCTCAGCATAAAAACTTATGTCGTTAGACATGGATTCCAGCGTTTGCTTCATGTTAAACACAATAGCTAATTTCTCGTTTACTTCCTCTAATATCTTCTCTGCCGAAACTTTTGATGGGTCAACCGTAATGGCGGATTCAACCGTAATGGCGGATTCTGCCGGCCCCGCCAATTGACATTCGTCACACTTCTCTGTTATATTGAATGCAATGATTTTTCCCGCACATTTCTTGTGAAATATGCCTTCACAAGACCCGTTACATTTGACTGACTCCCCCTTCACTCGCGCTATTGACAACTTACAGTATTTACACTGCACCATGTTTTTATTTGTTTTTGGAACAACAATAATCACGTACGCACCGCAGGAGCTTGCGCGTGCGACTGATGCGATGTTGCGTTTCCTTTTGACATATTATGATCCCTTTTGACATGTTGCGTTTCCTTTTGACATATTATGTTCCCTTTTGACATGTTGCGATCCCATTTGTCGTATTGTGAGCCTTTATGGCATCTTGTGACCTTCCTATACTTATTTTGATTCTTTTTGGCAGTAAATTGTGTACCAGACGGACTTATTATGTTTTAAATACATTTTTGTTGTATTTATTATCATATATGTTGACCTTTTTTGATATATTGTGACCCTTTTGTGACCCTTAAAATGTGTTTCAGTCTGACTGATTATGTTTTTAACACTTTGTGCTCTCTCTCTCTCTTCAGCCTTCTTCCGTCCACTGTTGGACTTTGTGCACGCTTATTTGACGAATTAGTGTGTGTGCTTGCAGATAACCGCGTGCGACTACACGTCGGAGCGCGTGGCAGAGGTGGGTGGTGCGCTGGCGCGGCTGCAACAGCTGGCGGCGCACCTCGCGCACCTGCGCCTGTCCGACCGCGAGCACGCGCACCTGCGCGCGCTGTGCCTGCTGTCGCCGGGTGAGTGTGTGTGTGAGCACAGGTGTAGGCACATGGTCAACTTTAAATCCGAGAAGCGGCCACGCTTCAAACTGAACACGCTTCGCTTTCGTTACGTGTCTAATTAATCGTGTTTTATTTAACCGTGTCATGTGGAAGCAGATAAACAATTATCTACCTAGCGATCAAAAAAATTATTTATTTTGAAGTAAAACTTCATGGCAATACCGTCACGTCATGGATTAATGTGACGGTTTTGTTATCTTGCCAATGAAGTTTCATTTCTGACACGTGTGCACGACACACAGACTATTTTTTATTAACTGAAATTCTCGTCTACAGATAACGCGCCCGCACCGTTATCCCGCAAGCTACAATCGCTCCAAGCGGCCACGCTTCGCTCGCTCCGCTCCACGTGTCTCTCCGCGGGTGACGAGTCCCGCGCGCTTACACTAGTGTTGCAACTTGCCGCACTACGGTCGTTCACTCCGTCGTTTATAGAGGATGTGTTCTTTGTTGGGTTCGTTGGTGACGTCAGCGTGGATGAAATTATACCGTATTTGATGAATGCGGAACGGTGAACATGTGGTTTTGGGGGGAAAGGGAGTGTTTTATTGGGAATTGTTCTTCAGGGGAGACTAATAATGGTTTAATTCAGATTGACGTACAATAAACAACTAGACTGCACGGACATCAATTGTTCGCTAATTCTTAAAAAATGTCCAAATCAAAACTCTGCCTAGTATGTATTAGGCAGAGTTTCTTAATGAGCGCTATAATGGACTTTGAACCTTACTGCGACGCAATAAGGTTCAATAAATGTTTATACAACGTTACTTGCACATTTTAACAACCTTTTGATATGCGATTGTGAGTCTGGTTGTTTATAGTATGTTAATCCGTCAGTCCTCGGATCACAGACACAATAGAAAATCTATTGTGTCTCGGCCCGATCGGGCCGCTCGGTGGTCAATGGGTTAATGTATAGACGATGTTATATAATAAGATTTGGAGCCTTTTTTTAGTAAATGAGTTATATTTTTTGTGTTTTTTAATATGTTATTTATGATTGACGCTCATTTTGTCAAGATTTTTTGTCAAAATTATAAGAATAACACAATTTTTACAGTCTGATCTATGTCTTCCCTACTGCCTTTCGATTTTTTGTTTATATCGAATCGTATCTAAATCAGTTGATGATTATGTATAGAATAATAAGAATTATAAAAATAAAAAAACAGTTTTTTTCAGGCTTAAAAATTCAATGTCAAATAGGTACCTATTTTTCCTATCCTTAATTTTTATGTTTAGTTTAATTTAAAATTAAAATATATTGTAAAATACACTGATAAGTAGATATAATATTAAAATTAGTTAGTCATAATAATTATTTCAAAAATTTACTGAGAAATGTTTCGAAATTTTGTAATGTTTAACACAAAACACTTTTTTCTTTTTTAACATAAAGACGTTTTAATATAAAACTGTGCTATTTTTTGAAGAATTCTTTATGATTCTGTATAATATTATTAAAAATAAGACTTATTAAGTAATTTTAATGAAGTAGGTTTCTACTGTAGTTATATAGGCAGCTATTACTTAACCGTGCCGTCCACAACGTGCTAAAATATGGTTATAACTGTATTTTTTGACTTTATTGTATGGAGTTTAATAAATAAATAGATATATCGAAATTGGAGTTTTATTTCTCATTTCATCACCTATAATAATATATTTTTTGGATAAACTAACAAAAATATATGTCCTTATTCCTGAATGATATAAAAAAATCTTTATTATTATGTGTGTCTTAGATATAACATTATCAAAATTAACTAAAGACAACGATATCGTAAACAAATAAATATGTTGATAACAACATGTCTTATCTACAAATAGTGAATGATCAACACAGTACATAATAATACATCTCATAAATTAACCGTGTAAATCTCTATTCAAAATATTTTATTTAATAATTTGGTTAGTTCAAATTCGTTCAAAAAACTTTATAAATAAAGAAGACCAACAACTGGATTATTGAGGTAGGTATTTGAAAAAATTGAATTTTCACTTTATTTTCTTGTATAAAATTATTATGTCATTTTATGCAATATTATTTTATTTCAATTGAACCTTCATTGATTGAACATCGATATGTCCAGAATCTTCAGAGTCTTGTACCTTTTAAAATGACAGAATTTTTTATAGTAAGTAATGTTATTTGATTTGTAATTTTTATCAAACGACAAGAACTCAATGAATTTTTAACTTTAAATAAAATATGTGTACCTATGTTTTATTGGTCTCTGTGATCAATGGTATTGAAATTGCATAAGGTTTTAAATTAAAGTTCTACTAAATGTTGGGTGGTTGGGTCTGTCACCCAAGAATAATTATGAATGATTACAACTCGTAAAAATATGTGTAAAATGTATTTTTATGAAATAATAAGGTCATACACTTAATTGATTACATATTCACTTTAATTATGTTGTCGTAAAATACAGACATGTTATGGTAACGGTTAGGGAAAATCGAGACGCATTATTTGACAATTTATTAGAGGACGTCATAATTTAAACACTTACTCATAACCGCTCGTAATTAACCGGATATCTGTTGTGAATAGCTTTATCGTAAGTACACTGGTGCAAGTTGCAACCCATTTCGCTGTCACTGTAAGTCACCGTTAGTGTTAAAGTCACCGTTACTGTTTTAACGTCACCGTTAATATTATTGTTAAATTTAACTATACTATAACGAAATTATGGTGCAACCAAACTTAAATGTAAAGTTACATGAATTTATTTCAATGCTTGCAACTTATTACACCTTATTTGTGATAGCGGTCATTGTCTTTTTCAGTATAATGAATTTTGCGACTTTCGATTGTCATTGTCAGCTGTCTTATATATACCGACAGGCGACAGCGTGAGGGTTATTTACTTATTATTTATCAAGTTTTTGGTACATATTTTATTTTTTATTAAAACAGGTCAATAATGGCTACAAAGGTTGCCGTGGTTACCGGTGGGAATAAAGGAATCGGATTTGCCATAGTCCGCGGACTGTGCAAACGTTTCGATGGTGTAGTTTACCTAGGGTTGCCAACCGTACTATAATATATAGTATTGTACTATATTTCGGGTCTGCGTACTATATACTGTTGAAAACATATATAGTACGCAAAAATACTATATTTTCAACACCGACAAATGTAACAACAAATCCTTCATTTAAAAAAAAAAATAAGAACGCGCCTTTTAATTGTTAAGATGGCTGTCATATAACCTATTGCGCATATACAGGGTTACCGGGAAAGTCGTACAGAATATTGAAGGACGCTATTATTCAGGTCATTTCTGATCGAATTGGTCCCATAATACGGCATCCGAAACCCAACCATTATGGAGATATTGAATTAATTTTATTATTAAACTAGCTGTTGCCCGCGACTTCGTCCGCGATTCGGTCGTTTTTCGTCATTCGTCGTTTAAAAAAAATACGTGACACTTTATTTTTGAATGTTCTTAATTGTCTCTTATAAAATTTAACTACATTAAAATTGAATACTCTGATAAGAAAATCTTAAAATCATCGAAAATCATAGACATCGAATATCTGAGGAAAACATGAATGAATGTGATTTAAATTCTACATTTCTTAGTAATTAAAATAATAATCTAAATTAAATGTAGATTAACAGTTTGAGCGCGCCATTATAGAATATGTACCTAAGTAATAAATTACGTTAGTTTAGATAGTAACTTTACTAAAAACACGATGACTTTCTTTCGCGCTCGGTACCACAAACTAAACATGTTTGTGGTACGTGGCCCGCGTCACTTTACCCCCCACGAGTTCCCCTCCGTTGCTATGCGAAAATACATTCGTCGCCCTACTGTAGGAAAAATTGTAATACTGTGGCCTGGGCGTTATAACACGCTCAGGGAATTCCTGAGTGCTGATAGACTTCCGTCTATCGGCATTTATACCAATTTTATATTAATATCACCATCTTGAGGAAAAGCTTCTAATGTCGATTTAAAACGCGTATATACGGATTAACCTGATGAATTAACATGTTCTAAAATTGTGAAATGAGTTCAGTTTTAAATTCGAGAAATATTGATTTCTTGTATTCGATTATTCGTCGTAGTCGAATACAAAATATATTTAAAGAAACTTAGGTTGGCCTTCAGGCAAAAGGGATCCTATCAAATGATAAACTTGACCTTGTATCTTAAAAGTAAGAATGAAAGGAGCATCTGATAATTGTTGAGCACCAAAGGATCATTTAAAACGCAATACTATAAGAGCTAATATTGTCTAAGAACTGTTTAGATTGCACATGTTCCTCTAAAACTTAAAAGTAGTGATTTCAAAGGTTCCGGCGTATCTTCAAACGAAAGCCGACTCCTTACTCCACTTTAAAGCATTACAAAAAGAACATACTACGTTAATATCGCCTATACAGAAGATGATCTGTAATCAATTGTGAGGTTATAAGCAAACCCACTTTTATATTATTTTGTCGGACCACACCACCGAATTTGTAGATTGATCTTCTATGTTTACCTCTAAGTCATTAAGACTATGTCGAAATCTGTCTGCAGTAAGACGGGCGTCTCGCTATTCGTCCGTTTAAAGAGACCAATAGTTTCAATTCTTAATCTTTCATTAAACAAACTTATTAATCGTTCTTGTCTCAAATAATGGTAATATTCGCGTCCCTACTCTAGTCATTGCTTATGCTCATGTTCATCTTCGAGAGATCGAATAATATTATGGTGCACCCTATTATTTGTCAAACGGTCTTCATATTGAGTAAAAGTTTCAGAATTCTCGAGATAAAATATGACGATCGTGATCAGCTGTGAGACGTAATTCCCTCTCAGTGAGGGTTTCGGTCTCACGGGATAGTACAATATGCCATTTGCGATCAGCTGTGAGACGTTATATATACCCTCTCAGTGAAGGTTTCGGTCTCACAGGATAGTACATGCCGTTCGCGGTCAGCTGTGAGCCGCAATTCTCGTTGTGAAGCGGTTTCAGGTTCGGCATAACACATGTTGTTTTCGGTCAATAGTAAGCCTCTTATCTCTAACGATCCTTGAGAACTCTTATTTATCATTTTCTTAACTTTGCTCGAATTTCGATATATAAAGATTTTTTAGGCGGCACTGATGCGGGTGAATAAAAATTAAGTTAAAACGGACTAAGAGTGTTATAATCTCAATCATCATCATCAATACATATAATAAAATTGTGGAAAAGTGATGTCTGTACAATTAAAATATGTAGAAAAAAATTAGCAGGTGTTATTATTATCGAGAAATCGAGAGAAACCATTTTTTTCTCTTAAAAGCTCCCCCCCTCGCACTTCCCGAACTCCGATTGACCGTAATTTATTTTTCCTTACATTTTTATCATATCCTTTTCTAATGGGTTTCATCCTACTGCGATTTTTTTTTGTTTCAAAAATTATCTACCCTGGTGTATAGGTAAATTTTCCACATAAAATGTCCTTTAAATTATGTCGTATTATATTTTTAACCCCCGACGCAAAAAGACTGGTGTTATGTGTTTGACCGCTATGTATTTCTGTGTGTGTGTGTGTGTCTGTCTATGGCACCGTAGCTGGCTAACAGGTAAACCGAATTAGATGCGGTTTTTTTTGTTAGGCAGAATATTTTCCGACGCTGGTTCTTAGATAAAGTGTATCAAAATTGGTTCATCCACTTATTATACCTACATAGGGGTAAAAGTGGGAATGAAAAAAATGAAAGTTATAATTTATTTTTAAAGATCGTCGGGAAGTTTATGAAATTATTTATTCCTTTTTCTATACACTTTTCTTCGTCTCAACGGTTTAGTTACGTGCTCTCTCTCTCTTCAGCCTTTAGTTACGTGCGTGAGACAGGAAAGATCTAATTTGGATTTGTTTCTGGATTTGATAAAAACTGAGTATCGATTTGATAAAAACTGAGTATCGATTAAGCTGATCAGTGGCTACTGGCTACACCATAGATTATTAAAAACATCCGTTTAAGAAAGGAAGGAAATAGAATTTGCTCCTCTCCCCCCCCCCTGGTTCCTAAAAAATAATATGACATAATTTAAAAGAAATTTTACGTAGAATTAGTTAGGCATTTCTTTTTTGATTTTCGATATTATATAGGTACTAATCATAATTTTTAATTACAATAATATGTAGTAACTATTTGGTATAGGTTAGGCATTTCATTTCTTGATTTTCTTTAATAATTTGGTACGTAAGTTTTTTAGCTCAGTTTAGTAAGAAATTTTAATAATAATTCTTTTAATTATTTATGGTAGTACAACAGTACAGTATGGTTGTACGTATTTACTCAATAATTGTATGTTAAGTAGTAATTCAGCATGGGCGTAGCCACGGTGGGGCTGGGTGGGGCGCTTACCCTGGCTTTGATATGGTAGGTACTAATTGTGAAGGGGAGTGGGCGTGGGCGTGGGATTAGGACTGAACGTGGCATATGGCGTGGGAGTGCGAGTGGGCGCGGGAGTGGGAGCATGAAAATAAAAATGATTTTTTATTGTTGCCCCACCCTGAGCCCATGGTCATAGGTCCCATAGTCACTATTCCACGCGAACGAAGTCGCGGGGACAGCTAGTAGACAAATATAATCAAAAAGCTTTGAACTCCTAAGCTCAACCATAAAAGATAGACATTTATGATGTCGGGAGATATTTTTTATATAATATGGAGAACATTTCTTTCATACTTGATTTCTGTGTAGCTTTAACCATTAAGATACACGCATTAAGAACGCACACGCGACGAAAGCTTAAAAATGGAGTTGCTGCTCTGCTCACGAATATGAAAAATAATTGTACCAAGTTTCGTTTAAATCCGTCGAGTAGTTTTTGTTTCTATAACGGTTATACAGACAGACAGACGGACAAACATTTTTGACGTCGATGTCGATCTCTAATCACCTCGTGATAGTTATTTAGGAAATATATTTCATGTGCAGAATTGACCTCTACAGATTTAATATACAGGGTGTCCCAAAAAGTAGTGATGAACGGAAGCTGGGAGGTAGAGGACCTAGAGGGCTATCCGAATCACCCCCATGTATGTTATGCGATTTTTCGTATTTTCGGAGTTATGACTCTTTTTTCAATTTTTCACCTATCGCCGAGTACGACGATATTTTCACTCATGGTGACATCAATTATTGCGGAAGATGCTTGATTTTTTTTTGTGTGCTACGCTGAAAGATAGGCCAATTCAGTATGGTAATATTTACTATCGTTAGATCTTTGAATGGAATAAAAAAAAGGATGAAATGCCAAGAAAGGTAAAATTTCCCGGTATGTTCACCACTTCAAGGGCCCGTAAAAAAATAAAATCACATAAAAAATGTTTTCCGTTTGGCTTTTAAAAACTTGCTCTATCTATCAGGTAGCTACCCTGAAAATTTCATTTTGTTATTCAGAAGGCTTCAATCGAAAAATTGAAATCTAAATGTGGTATGTGCAAAAATTTTATTAACATGATGATCATTAAAACCAATAAACAGGTGTTTAATTACCAGAATTTTTTAAAATGACCCCGCTGTTGCTCAGTGCAAGTGCGACATCACCGTAAAAAGTTGTCTTTTAAATGTCTGAATGCCCTTTTATCATTTTTAATGGTTTCTTCTGCTACTATGAATTTCCGGGTTATTTCGTCCAAATTGTAGCAGTCTCTCGTCTTTGTAGTATCCCCACGGAAAAAAATCAATATGGTTTATGTCCGGAGACCGTTCAGGCCAGGCTAAAGGGTAAAGATACCCTGAAAGATGGATTGGTCGTTGCAGCCTGCGCATGCGCCGGTGACGCTTGCCTTAAAACCTGGCCTCCACGGTCCCTCGACCTAAACCCAATTGATTTGTTTCAATGGGGATACTAAATAGACCTCGGCTACTTGAGAGAATGCCACAATTTGGACGAAATAGCCCGGAAATTCATAGTAGCAGAAGAAACCATTTAAAATTATAAAAGGGCATAAAGACATTTAATAGACAACTTTTTACGGTGATGTCGCACTTGCATTGAGCAACAGCGGGGTTATTTTAAAAAAAAATCTGGTAACTAAACACCTATTTATTGGTTTTAATGATCATCATGTTAATAAAATTTTTGCACTTACCACATTTAGATTTCAATTTTTCGATTGAAGCCTTCTGAATAATAAAATGAAATTTTCAGGGTAGCTACCTGATAGATAGAGCAAGTTTTTAAAAGCCAAACGGAAAACTTTTCTTATGTGATTTTATTTTTTTATGGGCCCTTGAAGTTGTGAACATACTGGAAAATTTTATCTTTCTTGGCATTTAATTCTTTTTTTTATTCCATTCGAAGATCTAACGATAGTAAGTGTTACCATACTGAATTGGCCTATCTTTCAGCTTAGCACACAAAAAAAATCAAGCATCTAGCGCAATAGTTGACGTCACCATGTGTGAAAATATCATCGTACTCGGCGATAGGTGAAAAATTGAAAAAAGAGTCATAACTCCGAAACTACGAAAAATCGCATAACACACATGGGGGTGATTCGGATAGCCCTCTAGGTCCTCTACCTCCTGGCTTCAGTTCATCCATACTTCTTGGGACACCCTGTAAGTAGGTATACATATATTTAGATTCCAATTTCCATGTAACGTTAAATTCGACTATACAATAACTAACAGATAATGCAGGTTACTCTCGTTTCCGTAAGTTGAGGCGGCTACATATTCGGTCCTAATAACATGACTTTTTGTGAACGAAACGACAGCGCGGTTTAATTCGATGGCAACACCATCAGAAAAAAGGAAATATTTTTAACTTTGAAAAAATATTATGATTTACACTATTAGTTAATACTATTTTAACATTAACACAAAATATAAGACTGTGAGTGTGTAAAAATAAATCCAGCTAGTTTCACATCACACTTATGTTTATAATTAGGTATACGACATGAAAATATATTAATTACCAAGCAATAATCATACAGATAAATACTGAACAAAAGTATTAACAGTCAAAGTATATTTTTACTAACAACATGTAAATGATGAAGGAATAATAATTATCATTGACATTGAGTTCAGTAGGGATTAGGACTGAACGTGGCATATGGCGTGGGAGTGCGAGTGGGCGCGGGAGTGGGAGCATGAAAATAAAAATGATTTTTTATTGTTGCCCCACCCTGAGCCCATGGTCATAGGTCCCATAGTCACTATTCCACGCGAACGAAGTCGCGGGGACAGCTAGTAGACAAATATAATCAGAAAGCTTTGAACTCCTAAGCTCAACCATAAAAGATAGACATTTATGATGTCGGGAGATATTTTTTATATAATATGGAGAACATTTCTTTCATACTTGATTTCTGTGTAGCTTTAACCATTAAGATTAATTACCAAGCAATAATCATACAGATAAATACTGAACAAAAGTATTAACAGTCAAAGTATATTTTTACTAACAACATGTAAATGATGAAGGAATAATAATTATCAACGAACTAACCTTTTTGTATTAGAGTCCCGCCTCGTGATCGAATTATTAAAACACGAAGATTTTTAAAAATGTAACCAATGAACACAATCAATATTAGATTAACTGTAATGGTGTCTAGTTTGACTTAAAATAATATACATCTACCCTCACTTTTAAAAATGTAGTATATTCACACGAATTATATAAGCGCACCTTATAGGGAAGGGAAGATTTATTATGGGTTAAAGAGTTAAATAAATAAATAACATAATTATATTTAAATTATTAATTTTTAACATTGAGTTCAGTAGTGATAGCATGTAAATTGATTTGATTTTTACGAAATCTCATAGATGGCGCTGAATCAAATTTGTCTTTATAGTACTAAGATTCATTAAACAGTTTCTCTGCCCAAATTACGTAAATGACGTAGTTTTTATAGTGTAAAGCTAGATAGTAGCATGGCTTACTCAAAAACAACATTTAAACATGAGTCTTTAGATTGTACGCTGTCGTAGTACACGGAATACGTAAGAAAAGTAAAGGTTCACAGCTCCTCCCCCGGAGGTGATAGCATGATAATATGTTTAAAAAAACCTCACACGACCTGTTAGTAATATTCATGCAAAATTTGAAGTCAATCTATGCAGTACTTTTCGAGATTAGCTCGGACAAACATACAGACAAACAGACAAACAGACAAAAATTCTAAAAACTATATTTTTGGCTTCTATATCGATTATAGATCATGGATTATGTATTCTTTTAAAAAAATATTCAATGTACAGTTTTGACTTTCCTACGATTTTATTATATGTATAGATTTATATTGAAGCTGTTAGTAATAGGTTCAGTTTTTATTGATCATTTTTATTAATTGGCATGTCTTCTAATTGGAAACATAAAAAAACCGAGCCCTAGTAGCTCCAATCGAAAAAAATCGATAGAAAAGCCAAAAGAAAAAAATATATTTATTAAATATCTTTAAAATTCAATATCTCCATAACGGTTAAGTTTCGGACACCACATTATGGGACCAATTTGATCAGAAATGACCCGAATAACAACGTCCTGCAATATTCTGTACGACTCTCCCATTAGAGCGTTTTCACATTATCCGATCCGATATCGGATATCGGACGCCGATAGCCGATATCCGATATCAGATACAATTTTCCCTTTCACATTGTCCGATAAAGTCCTTCCGATATCATCATGAGCGTTGCCAGAAATTTTTAGAGAAAACTAAACTAAATTGCCAGTTGATAAAAAAGGGTATAATTAAAAAAAAATCTAATGATAGATCATAGTTGTACATACATTAAAAATAACTACGTAAAAAAAAACAACTTCAAAAAAAGAAAATTAAAATGTAAAACAGATTTGATATCATTAATTACTGCATATTATTTAGATGTGCTATTTACTAAATAGTTTTGATATCGGTCATTTGTATAGTTTAAGTTAACACATTATAAATTAAATAAATTTATATCAATACCTACTACAACCTAGTATTAGTTAATAGTTTCAGTAATACATATTATGTATCAGTAAATACCTTTCAAAATCTATTAAATGTATTTTTAACAAGACGTACCTAGTCATTTAGTAATTTTTTACTATATACATTTATAAAAGTTCATGTAGTACCTATGATAAATTTATTAAGTGATACAATCTTTGTTCACATTTTCTATTCTTTTTCTTATTACACTGTAAATAATATTGTCACCCGTTCAAATATATGTTTTATAATATGATTGTTGTAATTTCCTGTAAGTAAAGATACATAAATTATTTTATTGCCATAAGCAATTATTTTAGAATTAAGAGTTTTTAAATATTCTTTGTTGTTAATTCAAAATAAAAATGAAATCGGTGTGAAATCTCCTCCTTTTTTTGAAGTCGGTTAAAAACAAAGCACTCAATGACAACAATACAATAAATAGCACAACCACAGAGCACAACCAACATCCGAGTAGGAGGAGGAGCGAGGCAGAATGAGTTAAAATAAAGATGATAGACACTAATATTTTCGAAGATAGATATTTGAATTTAAGAACGCAATATATTTTTGTTTACTTCAGTTCAGCCAATTGCCGTATATTTTAATACGGTAATTAAAATAGCTGCCGTATAAATCGTATTTTTAATGCCTATAAATACTTAAATGTGTGATTTCTTAATAAAAAAAGGTTTCTTTTAATAGAAAGGATTTTAGGTTAAAGCAAAGAATTTTTTTAAAGATTTAGCGCCTTAAAAGACTGAAAATACACAAACTAGTGCTTTTTTGCTGTTGGTATACTGCCTTTTCGAAAATTGAGTTGGCAACACTGAACATTATCGTCCGATAGCTCACGGGCATATGGGTGTCGGCTCCGATATCCGATATCGGATCGGACAATGTGAAAGACAGGTACATATTTCATACATTTTACTTCCCTCCGATATCGGATATCGGCTATCGGCTTCCGATATCCGATATCGGATCGGATAATGTGAAAACGCTCTGACTCTGTATACCAGTGGCGAGAAGAAAGAAACAGAAGTAGTGAATCATTGATAAAAAATGAGCTTTTGATTTATATTAATGATATTAATCTAAAAATTGAATGTGTTAAATAGCATATGACACTTTTATTTTAAAGAAAAAGCTGTTACACAGTGCGAGAAGTGCAAAAAATATAGTTTTTATAAAAACAAATAAAAAACAAATACAATATATTTGTCTATTTTTTTTTGTTTTTCCCATAAAATACTATATTTTTTTTAAATGTACTATATTTTTTACACCTTATTTTGGAAAATACTATATTTTGATGATGAAGTGTTGGCAACCCTAAGTTTACCTCACTTCGCGAGATATCAACCGAGGTACAAACGCCGTTGCTGAACTGAACAAGGAAGGCTTAAACCCTAAATACCACCAGTTAGATACCACGGACCCGAAGAGCATTGAAGTATTCCGTGACTACATTAAGGGAAATTATGGAGGGTTGGATGTTTTAGTTAATAACGCCGCTATAGCTTTTAAGAGTAATGCACCAGATCCAATCGCTGTGCAGGCTGAACAAACGCTGGCCGTAAATTATTTCGCAGTTTTATCAACTTGTGAACTGTTGTTCCCGATTTTGAGAAACGGAGCTAGAGTCGTGAATGTATCTAGTTCGTGTGGTCATTTAAGTAACATTCCGAGTGCAAACTTAAGAAATCGCTTGAAAGATCCCAGTTTGACTATAAATGAGCTTTCCGATTTGATGCGGCAGTACGTAGAGGCAGCGAAGCAGAACACGCACGCAGCGGAATGGGGCAACTCCTCGTATGTTGTGTCGAAAGTTGGATTGACTGCATTGACTATGATCCAACAGCGAATGCTCAATGATAAAGGTAAATATTATCTGTACAAGTAGTGTAATTATTTTAGAATCACTAAAGTGCTTAAAAAGGTATCTCTACTTTGGGATAAGGTAATTTAGGTATATTATATTATGATAAATTGTGCAATGGTAATTAACCTTACAGTAAAAGAGCACTTAATCATATTGATAATAAACAATTATCACTTTATATACATTAAAAAGATAAAAATGTAATCCAATTTTATTTTTCAGATATAAAAGTGAATGCAGTGCATCCTGGATATGTGGACACAGATATGACATCTCATAAAGGCATACTGTCTATTGACCAAGGGGCAGATGCCCCACTATTTCTTGCTCTAGATGCCCCTGATTCTGTGAAAGGACAATTTGTCTGGTCCGACAGGAGGATTGTAAACTGGGATGGACCACACCCATAATAATTAACAATATTTAACTTTTTGCATATTCCGTGGAATTTTAGCTTTATTCTTTATATATAAGTTAAGGAAAACTTTTTAATCATGTTATTATTCAAGTTTATAATAAAACTGTATTTTTTTATTCATTGTTTCATTATTTTCACTATGTCCCAATATCAAATAATAGTTTTAAATCTAAGTATATCAAACATTGTCCTGTTTATGAGTCTATACAAAAAGAAAAATTAAAAGAGGAAAAATAAATAAAACAACTGTAACAATTAATTATTTTAATTAAACAGCTATAAGTATTAACAAAATGTGAAATCCTGCTTTAACATTTGTAAGATTTTATATTATTTATGACATAGGTACAGTAAGAGAAAATTGCTAAGATAAAAGATAACAAGTACAAATGCAAGTACATGTATTTTTCCTGATCTTTTTTCAATTAATTATATATTAACTACCTGGGTAATTTTCGACTTAAAATATAAAAACAAAATTGTATTGAAATAACCTTGTTTGGTAAACCCATATCAAAGGTCTTAACCAAATAGGTATTATTTAGTTTTTTAATAATACCTTTTACAAATTTTCTATAAAGAGAATAGAAGATAAAACATATATATAATTTAACGTAAGTATAACAATTAAATTAATCATAGGTACCAAACAAGGTAAAAAAAAAATACAATATACATAAGTTTTTACCCATTTAATTCATCTAATACATTTTTGAATGTCCAAGTCCCTCAAAAAAGAACAATAGTTGAGCAATAATCAAATACCATATAAATATGTTCTATTTAGATAATCCGGTTCTGGGGGGATTAGAACCTTTTATCTAGTCGTAAAGTGGGCAAGCTTCCCGCTTATTTATATTTATGCATATTGTTCTATCTAGAACTAGTCAGAAGTAGTTATAGTTTAGAAAAAGTTATTTGATTCGAGTAACTATGACAAGAACATGGACGTATAAAAAAAGACGGACGCCGTTTTACGAACAAACAACGTGAAGGTACCGTAGTAAGCTAGCGATCGTGTAAAGACAATGAACACGCACACACTCTCACCATAGTAAGCTAGTCGGCCGCCATTACGTCGTGAACTACCGACAGATTAACTGCGTCACTGTTTCACAAAAAATATTTAAAATGCCGTCTTGCGTGGTTAAATGATGTCGCAACAGTACAATTTTAAATAACAAAACACAAGGGATTACATTCCACAGGGAAGCAAGTTATTTCTTTTATGTTTTAATGACAAAATTATTACGGCAAAATTTCTAGAAAAAAATACAGCCGCCATTGTCATCAGGACAGCTGTTGCCATAGTGTTGCCATGGCAACATGGCACACACACATGGGTGTGTCACCGCCATTACTAGGCTTCACTCAATGTTTAGGCGATATACCGTCCGTCTTTTTTTATACGTCCATGGACAAGAATAACACAATATTTTATGCTTTAAAAGCATATTATTTTCAATGCAGTGAAACTTCATCATGTTATATGTGTCCATAAAGTATGTACCTATATATCGATTGTAATAAAAATAAACAATTTGAAAATAAATAAATACACATCAATTAAATTGCAACATATGCTAGAAGCGCGTATTTTACACTATATTATTATTATGCTTTAATTTTTTATCTAGATACTTCATATTATGATGTAACATTGAAAAGTTTTAACAGGCGTTAAATAAAACAAATAAAAAATATTATTTTTACAAAAAAATAAACCGCCTTCGAATTATCAGTCCACCTAATTTAAATGAGACCACATAAGAGTTCATACACAAAAATCATCAAAATCCGTTCACCCGGTCAAAAGTTCGAAATTAACAAAACCAAAAAAAAATTGCATTGAGAACTTTCTCCTTCTTTCGAAGCTAGTTGATGAATCATATCATTCAAGATACTTTTTATTTAAATTTAAAATATGCTGCAAACCTCTGAATAAGTAATTCTAGGAAAATTAATTTAATTTAAGTATACTTAATATTTTTTCATTTTACTTCAATAAATGATAAATATAAGAATTTTAACGATGTAACGCTAGAAGCGTCTTCTAGCGACACAGTATTGCAAAAAAAATTTAGATAGACAAGCAACGCAATTATAAAAAAACGTAATTTTCATGAACTGTTAGCATATTTCATAATATTTATTAGCTCAACATACGCATTTAACGTTACCTAATCATAGTTCTACACTAATAATAATCTGTTTCACAATGTCAAAATAAGATTACTGTTTTAATAATAAAACACAGAGATAATGAAACCGGTTTAAAGAAAGAGAATTATAGATTGTTTTCGTGTTTTTTTTTTTCATAAATACCAAATTGAAAAGTAAAAATAATCTGTCTTACCACAAAAAACTTTAGACAGGGTTTATCTTTAAGCGCGGGTTCTCTATCTGGTTTTGTCGTATTTCACATTAAAGTGACAGATCCATGGTTTAAAGTTAGACTGTGTTTAAATTGTTTTGTGGTAAGACCAAATATTTATTATTCAAAAATTCTAATTTACCGATACATTTAACAACTGGCCGTAAAAATAATAAAATTGAAATAATCAGGAATACTATTTTATTAACATTACAATAATCTTACTTAGCCATTGCGAAACAGAACCTAAGAGACACCTACATTTTAGCTTACTAGGTCTCGAAGGACCAAAAACTTTATTCAACCATAACATTAACAAAAACCAATAACATTTGTAATTAAAAATAATCCTTACATTTATCAGTTTAAACAATAATATACAAATATTGCTTCATAACCATTATCCTCTAAAACAGTCAGATAAATGAACCCAGTATTTTCATATAGAACAAAATTATTAGTAACCTAAAAAGCTACCAATCCCAATTCTGCCATCTCTTTCTTCCTAACCTGAATTCAATCTTCCTTCTCTGTCTTGCATGTAGCTTGACTGCTACCACAGCTACTTACAAAATGTACCAATCCCAATCCTGCCATCTCTTTCCTCCTAACCTGAATTCAATCTTCCTTCTCTGTCTCGTACGTAGCTGTTACCCAACAAAATGTACCAATCCCAATCCTGCCATCTCTCTCTTACCCTAAACTCAATCTTCCTTCTCTGTCTCGCAGTCTCCCTCCCTCTGTATATCTATGAACGTTTCAAACATGGGTATTTCCATGGGTTTTTCCCCATCTTCGGCTTCTGTTTTCACAAAAACCTCTTCAATTTGGAGCGGATTCTTGTATACCATGGATGCAGTGGCCTCCCTGACTTCCTTTGATTTCCTCTTTGCCTCCTCTCGAGTCATGTTTAAATGTTTAATGTAGTAATGTATGCGCACGTAGGACTGCGTTTTAAATTGTTTGCCGCACTCCTCGCACGCGAACGTTTCGTTGTCGTTTTGCGGTTGAGCTTGCTCAGACTGTGGAGGGAATAAAATATAAATTTTAGTATGGTGCGTTGTGTTTATGTCAATTGTGTAGTTATAATTTTAAGATAGTTTTGGTATTTAAAGGAATTTGGAACGTTTTAAGAACAATTAAAACAGATGTTTTAAGTAGAGTTAGGGTGTTTTTACAGGCATGTACATGTATGGTCGAGTATATTGTTAATATGCGTGTGTTAACGAATATATGCGTGTTTGCTTACTGCTGGTGTGAACTGCTAATGAAAATGATATGTTTTGCATTCGTGTGTGAGGATTATAAGTGTATACGTGAGTGCTTGTTTACTATGTGTCTGTGTGTGAACAATGTATATATTGAATATACATCATGTATGTGAATTTACACAAACATACGTCTCTTTTTATGTGCATTTTATTTGAATGTATACGTCCGTCAGTCCGTGCGTATGTCAGTCTGTCTGTCTGTCCGCACGCACCTGCACCATGATGAGTTGTCGGCGGGTCCGGCGGCGGATCTCCGCACGCGACATGTGCAGGTGCGCCACCTGGTAGTGCACCTTCACGTACGACTGCGTCTTGAAGCGGCGCCCGCACGAGCCGCACGGGAACGTCTCGCCCGCGTGCCCCTTGATGTGCCGCGTCAGCACCTGCTGGTTCTGGGAGAGGAGTATCGATTAGTATATTGACATTTAAATAAAAAATTTGGAGATCTTTCAACTTTCGTCACAATCGTTTGATTTACTGACATATTGGATTGAACTAAATTACTCTTAAACCTGAAAAACAGTGCATCTAATATCTCCACGTGGTCGCGCGTCGCCATGGCGACGGCGGGCACTCACCGCGAAGGCCTTGCCGCACACCGGGCACGCCTTGTCGCGCGGCGGCACGGCGCCGAGGTGGCGCGTGGCCACGTGGTCGCGCGTCGCCATGGCGACGGCGGGCACTCACCGCGAAGGCCTTGCCGCACACCGGGCACGCCTTGTCGCGCGGCGGCACGGCGCCGAGGTGGCGCGTGGCCACGTGGTCGCGCGTCGCCATGGCGACGGCGGGCACTCACCGCGAAGGCCTTGCCGCACACCGGGCACGCCTTGTCGCGCGGCGGCACGGCGCCGAGGTGGCGCGTGGCCACGTGGTCGCGCGTCGCCATGGCGACGGCGGGCACTCACCGCGAAGGCCTTGCCGCACACCGGGCACGCCTTGTCGCGCGGCGGCACGGCGCCGAGGTGGCGCGTGGCCACGTGGTCGCGCAGGCGCACGGGCGTGCGGAACACGCGGCCGCACGTGCACGCGTGCCCGCCGGCGTGCAGGTGCGACCACGTGATGTGCGACCGCACCTCGCCCTTCGAGAAGTACAGCCGCTTGCAGTAGTCGCACTGATACCTGGCGGACACCCGACGGAATGAACAACGTTTATTAATCACGATAATATAGTGCTCGAACGTGTTTTGCGTCCATCTCTATCACACTTTCATTTAAAATAAGCCAAACGTGAAAATTCCCTTTTAAATTTCAATTTAAAAGACTTATTCAGCGCTTACTCTCATGCCGAAATCACTTTTTCGACCTCTACTTAGTGTAAATTAAAAAAATAAAATGACACTTTAAATTTTACCCCAATAATCCACCCACTCTTTATTACACATACTAATAGCAAAATCCCTTCATCAATTCATTCACAATACAAAAATACTCACTTCTTACCACCGTCTACGTGCATCCGTATAATGTGGCTGTGTAGTTTGGCGCGCGTTTCGAACGCACGATTGCATGACGTGCACCTATTTTCTTCGTCTGGACGCCTGGTAAAAGGAACTCTTATAAAAAGGCATATTTTAGTAGAACGTAAGTAAATAATAACACGTAAAAGTATATTTTTGCAATGAAATTTTATAAAATTGGAAACTACCCTCAAATTTCATGAAAGAAAATCATTCCAATGCTTCTTTATAATGCACATCGAGCATTTGAATATGCTGGAAGCTCGTAGACCATTTGATGCAACGTCCATTCGCCAATATGTTGTTTATTTTTTATATCTACCCTCAAAAATGAACACAGTGAATAATGAATAGGAGATATTTGAAGTTCCTTCTACAACATTGTAGATGTAGCAAAAGTCAATTGAACTTATAAATTCGTAAACTTACACAACAAAGTTATCCTTATAGTGCGTATCCATTAAATGTATATTCTCACACATACCTCATTCATGCACGACACGTGCATTAAAACTTATATAATTTTTTTACGACAACCCTCAAAAATTAAAACAGTAAATAAACGGAAATAATAATAATAAACCACAGGAGATATTTTCAAGTGTCTAAAACTTTGTGGGTGTAACAAAAACCAACTTAACATATAAATTTGTAAACTACCCGCTTCTGTAAACAAAAAATTTGTATATTACCCTCGATTGTAAACATATAAATTTGTAAACTACCCTCCGTTTTGAACATATAAATTTACTTGTAAAATTTGTAAACTTACACGACAAAGTTATCCGGGTGCGCTTCCTTATAGTGAGCGTCTAGTAAATGTATATTCTGGAAGCTCGTAGAACATTCGATACAGACGACGTCCATTCTCGACTCATGCATTAACATGTGCTGTTTGAGATAGGTTTTATCTTTGAACGTTTTCTCGCATTGCCTGCAACGGACTATTTTCGAGTCTTGCACTTCTTTGTTGTGTTTCCTGTAAAGGGATTTTATTTTATTAAAAAAAAATGATTATTTAAAATAGGCGAAGGAAAAAATATGTTACTATAATTAACATTCATAACTCAAATTTTTATTTTTGTTTTTGTTGTTTATTTAGTAGTTTGTGTACTACCCACATAATCAAGAATTATAAAATTCTGTTCATTTGAATTACAATGAGGTGAGGTTTGTAAAAATTTTGATAACTTCCTGTGGGTAAAGCCAAATTTTTAAATTTTATTTTATTTCTATTCAACATTTAATGCACAATTCCAGGCAGCAACAAATAGAACACCAATCCGTCACACACACATGTTGATACACATCTTTTTTCTAAATTCAAACTACCCACAAATATTTTTTATAATTTTTTCCCCATTTACACCCACCTCACATGGTTTCTATACCAGCCGCTCTCGTAGAACACCTGGTGGCAAACGGGACACTCCATTGGGGTTGCCTTCGTGTGCATTTGCTCTATGTGCCGTCTGAGGTATTGCGGCCGTCTGCAGTGTTTTAAATAATATGTCAAAACATACTTATGCAAAATACACAAAAAATTATATTTGATAGAATGAAAAATTATTTGTTTATTTTTGTCCTCTGTGTATACATTTATAAGTATTATCCAAAAATTGGATCGGAATTGAAAACCGTATTTTGGTAACGTAATTAAAAAAAAATGATTAGTTCAAAAATATAATGACAAAGGCACTCGTTATAACGTTTCATATGATACAACCATAGAAATCTAAATAACAAGACACTAGAAGTCGTAAGCGTGCGTGACCATGTCGCCACTCAGGTGATTTTCACATCACCAGTGCATTCGTCACTGTTCAGTTGCTCTGGAGACGTATGAGTGTATACATGGTGTGTTTCAGCAATTCCCATTGCGGAAATTCTTCCACAAGTTGTAATTATACTTATAAAGGAATAATATTTCATCGGAAAATATTTTTTTTTAGAATTAATGCCGTTTTTCCTTAAAATTATAGAATATTTACAAGTATTACGAGTGTCACCATAGTAATCGAAATAACAATGAATGACACAGTCGACCATTCTTATTATCACGTTTGTTCGTATTGGAGCAAAAAGTCTCATATACTTAGGGATGTTATTCTAAAATAAACCGTAAATTCGTGCGTTAGGATACATATTCAAAAGCTTAATTTAATAGTTAAGTTAGTTTTCACTAAAATCAAGCTGTCCAATAAAAGGCATAGTTTACTTGTGTGTACTGTTTAGCTTTCGGTTTGAATGTGTTGATTTTGGCGACAGCGGTTTTCATACGAATTATGACATTATAGCACTTCTATGTGTCTTGTTATTTAGATTTCTATGGATACAACCAATCCACAAAAGAGATGGTCCGGTTATTGTAGTTTATGATTTACCAACGAAAGGGCCGTCGCTCACATTAAGGTATTATTACTAGAGACAGAGAGGACACCTCGAACAAAATCTGTGCGACAAGCGCGGCGGCGAGGAGGGGGGAGTGAGTCATACACTTTGTAGATATTCTGCCTCTTATTACTTATAAATTAAAACCAATCAATGTAACAAATAAATATTGTTTATCTTATTAAAAAAATATGAATAAACTTATCAATTAAAACCAATCAATGTAACAAATAAAAATTGAGTTTGAGACGATTGACTCCAACTCGTGTTAAAAAAGTGTAGTAGCGATGTCCTCTCTAGTACGAATTACATGCAACCCAATCAATGGTCACTCACTTGAACATGGAGCCGCACTGCTCGCAGTTGAATGTGAAGCCGCTGTGCGAGTACGAAACGTGGCCTGCTGCTGCGTCCTTGTCTTTGAAGCGGACGCTGCACACCATGCACCTACAAACAAAAAAAAGACGTGTGGCACTCGGGGACTGCCGCGGTAAAGCTATTGCACAGCATGCCTTCAAGCCACACCTCCGTGTCCATCGGAGTGGGGAGCGTGAGGTTTTTCGTTACGGAATTTCTCGAATCGGTCCCCGCGCTCAAGGCCCGCGATAGAAGCTATGCAATAGCTTAATAATTAAATTAAAACACTACTTAATAATGGAAACTATAAACTATCCTCGACTTTCCCCATTTTGTGAAAAACTTATTAAATAATTTGTTTACATCCTTAAATAAATGAAAATAACTAAACAATACAGTAGACAGCAAAATAAAAACTACATTAAGGACGCATATACAAATTGACGCGCATCAATTTTACGTTTTGAGTCTTACTACTACACGTGCACGGCTCACACACACAGCGAAATGCGAGAAACGACGAAATTATGACTAAACTGACACGACTTGATAATTGAACTTATTTTTATTGCCATGTTTTTTTTTTTTAATTTACTTTGATTTGTTTGTAACGTTGAATGGTCACAAAAGTAGATACCATTTACCTAATTTCATTGGACAGTGATTGATTGGTAAACAAGTACTTGCCAAAGTGTACTTCGAAGACGGCTACTGGAACTAATAGATGATTAGAGCTACGTGTACCAAGTTTGGGCTCATTTTGTTAGTTATGTTGAGACCTTACCTCCGGACTTGATGGAGTGACCTGAAGGTGTACTTCGAAGACGGCTACTGGAACTAATAGACGAGTAGAGCTAGGTATGCCGAGTTTGGGCTCGTTTTGTTAGTTACGTTGAGACCTTACCTCCGGACTTGATGGAGTGACCTGAAGGTGTACTTCGAAGACGGCTACTGGAACTAATAGACGAGTAGAGCTAGGTATGCCGAGTTTGGGCTCGTTTTGTTAGTTACGTTGAGACCTTACCTCCGGACTTGATGGAGTGACCTGAAGGTGTACTTCGAAGACGGCTACTGGAACTAATAGACGAGTAGAGCTAGGTATGCCGAGTTTAGGCTCATTTTGTTAGTTATGTTGAGACCTTACCTCCGGACTTGATGGAGTGACCTGAAGGTGTACTTCGAAGACGGCTACTGGAACTAATAGACGAGTAGAGCTAGGTATGCCGAGTTTGGGCTCGTTTTGTTAGTTACGTTGAGACCTTACCTCCGGACTTGATGGAGTGACCTGAAGGTGTACTTCGAAGACGGCTACTGGAACTAATAGACGAGTAGAGCTAGGTATGCAGAGTTTGGGCTCGTTTTGTTAGTTACGTTGAGACCTTACCTCCGGACTTGATGGAGTGACCTGAAGGTGTACTTCGAAGACGGCTACTGGAACTAATAGACGAGTAGAGCTAGGTATGCCGAGTTTAGGCTCATTTTGTTAGTTATGTTGAGACCTTACCTCCGGACTTGATGGAGTGACCTGAAGGTGTACTTCGAAGACGGCTACTGGAACTAATAGACGAGTAGAGCTAGGTATGCCGAGTTTGGGCTCGTTTTGTTAGTTACGTTGAGACCTTACCTCCGGACTTGATGGAGTGACCTGAAGGTGTACTTCGAAGACGGCTACTGGAACTAATAGACGAGTAGAGCTAGGTATGCCGAGTTTGGGCTCGTTTTGTTAGTTACGTTGAGACCTTACCTCCGGACTTGATGGAGTGACCTGAAGGTGTACTTCAAAGACGGCTACTGGAACTAATAGACGAGTAGAGCTAGGTATGCCGAGTTTAGGCTCATTTTGTTAGTTATGTTGAGACCTTACCTCCAGACTTGATGGAGTGACCTGCAGGTGTACTTCGAAGACGGCTACTGGAACTACTAGACGATTTGAGCTAGGTGTGCCGAGTTTGGGCTCATTTTGTTAGTTATATTGAGACCTTACCTCCGCAATTGATAAAGTGACCTGCAGGTGTACTTCGAAGACGGCAACTGGAACTAACAGACGAGTAGAGCTAGGTGTGCCGAGTTTGGGCTCGTTTTGTTAGTTATGTCGAGACCTTACCTCCGGACTTGATGGAGTGACCTGAAGGTATACTTCGAAGACTGCTACTGGAACTAATATACGAGCTGAGCTAGGTGTGCCGAGTTTGGGCTCGTTTTTTTAGTATATAATTTTGTTGTGGTATCAAATGCAAGTGGGTTTTCGAAAACTAGAAAGAAAATACTTTTATTTGGCACATACATATACTACTGATAGGTACTTGCAAATACTTTTTAAGTTACAATATACTGAAACATTACTATAAATAAAATGTTGTGTGGTTTTATGAAACCACGGTAAAAGTGAAACTGTTCGAACGGTTCCGAACACTGCTTTGTGTAGCGCATGTCGCGTGCCGAGTAGGTATACCTACTCGGCGGCCGCGATACACGCGACATGCGCTACACAGATCAAAAAGTTTGAGACGATGTAATAAAAGTTTCACTTTAATAAAATCTATCAAAAATCTTATATCATACGTATATAATATGTATCTTTATTTATATCTAACTAGCGACCCGCCCATGCTTCGCATGGGTGCAATGGCACGGCCGCGGCGGCCGGCCGGTACCGCCGCAAACGCTACGTCCCGCAATTTTTAAATCTGTAATATCTTCGAAAATATTCACTTAAATCATACGGTGTAAAGGGCCATATAGATCTATATTAAATGAACAATGTATTTAAGGTATTTAATTGGTTAAGAATTAATGCTGTATTGGTTAAAATCGCTTCGAAAATTAGCCATTATTTGTCGTAAAAAGTAAATGACAAAAAAAAGTAATTGTGGGTTATCCATAAGAGATAGACATACACCATCACGGACTTTTCCGTAGACTTTTTCAATGTGTACAATACTTAGTACATTATTTTGATAGAACTCGTAGGGTTCAGCCTGCGTTTGCAATGTAAGCGGAATAAATGTTATTATTTACGACATCACATTAGAAACCTCAAAAATAACAGTACTTTTCCACTATTTAATGGATGTTATTATACATATAAACCTTCCTCTTGAATCACTCTATCTAATAAAAAAAAAACCACATCAAAATCCGTTGCGTAGTTTCAAATATTTAAGCGTAAAAAGGGACATAGGGACATAGGGACAGGGAAAGCGACTTTGTTTTATACTATGTAGTGATGCCACTTTGCGTTGTAATTTTATAACTCAAGAACAGGCTCACCTATCCAAACAAAATGTTTAGGCTTTTTTCAGACTATTAAGTACATGGTTTATGTGAAGTTTGGTAAGGTAGAGTAGTGTATAGTATGGTAGAATAGGGTAAAGTAGTGTAGAGTAGAGTAGTGTAGGGTAGGATAGATAGGGTAGGGTTATGTAGGGTAAAAGATAAAAAAATGGATAAAACTCAAGAAAAACAATTCTTTTTAATTAATTCTTAGTTTTCATTATATTACTATGGCAATTTGATGAATGTTCCTGTAGTTCCATATTTCTTTTGAATCTTGGATAGGTCAATTCTGGAAGGAGGCTGTTCTTATAAAATCGAATTAAATGTGTCTTCATGTTCTCCTTCAAAAATTGATCGTCATATCTTTCCGGTTGCCCTTCGAGTGTATCATCACGACTACCTTCACGTAGCTCTAATCGTCTATTAGTCCCAGTAGCCGTCTTCGAAGTACACCTTCAGGTATATAATATGTATCTTTATTTATATCTAACTAGCGACCCGCCCATGCTTCGCATGGGTGCAATGGCACGGCCGCGGCGGCCGGCCGGTACCGCCGCAAACGCTACGTCCCGCAATTTTTAAATCTGTAATATCTTCGAAAATATTCACTTAAATCATACGGTGTAAAGGGCCATATAGATCTATATTAAATGAACAATGTATTTAAGGTATTTAATTGGTTAAGAATTAATGCTGTATTGGTTAAAATCGCTTCGAAAATTAGCCATTATTTGTCGTAAAAAGTAAATGACAAAAAAAAGTAATTGTGGGTTATCCATAAGAGATAGACATACACCATCACGGACTTTTCCGTAGACTTTTTCAATGTGTACAATACTTAGTACATTATTTTGATAGAACTCGTAGGGTTCAGCCTGCGTTTGCAATGTAAGCGGAATAAATGTTATTATTTACGACATCACATTAGAAACCTCAAAAATAACAGTACTTTTCCACTATTTAATGGATGTTATTATACATATAAACCTTCCTCTTGAATCACTCTATCTAATAAAAAAAAAACCACATCAAAATCCGTTGCGTAGTTTCAAATATTTAAGCGTAAAAAGGGACATAGGGACATAGGGACAGGGAAAGCGACTTTGTTTTATACTATGTAGTGATGCCACTTTGCGTTGTAATTTTATAACTCAAGAACAGGCTCACCTATCCAAACAAAATGTTTAGGCTTTTTTCAGACTATTAAGTACATGGTTTATGTGAAGTTTGGTAAGGTAGAGTAGTGTATAGTATGGTAGAATAGGGTAAAGTAGTGTAGAGTAGAGTAGTGTAGGGTAGGATAGATAGGGTAGGGTTATGTAGGGTAAAAGATAAAAAAATGGATAAAACTCAAGAAAAACAATTCTTTTTAATTAATTCTTAGTTTTCATTATATTACTATGGCAATTTGATGAATGTTCCTGTAGTTCCATATTTCTTTTGAATCTTGGATAGGTCAATTCTGGAAGGAGGCTGTTCTTATAAAATCGAATTAAATGTGTCTTCATGTTCTCCTTCAAAAATTGATCGTCATATCTTTCCGGTTGCCCTTCGAGTGTATCATCACGACTACCTTCACGTAGCTCTAATCGTCTATTAGTCCCAGTAGCCGTCTTCGAAGTACACCTTCAGGTCACTCCATCAAGTCCGGAGGTAAGGTCTCAAGTCTCAACGTAACTAACAAAACGAGCCCAAACTCGGCATACCTAGCTCTACTCGTCTATTAGTCCCAGTAGCCGTCTTCGAAGTACACCTTCAGGTCACTCCATCAAGTCCGGAGGTAAGGTCTCAACGTAACTAACAAAACGAGCCCAAACTCGGCATACCTAGCTCTACTCGTCTATTAGTTCCAGTAGCCGTCTTCGAAGTACACCTGCAGGTCACTCCATCAAGTCTGGAGGTAAGGTCTCAACATAACTAACAAAATGAGCCTAAACTCGGCATACCTAGCTCTACTCGTCTATTAGTTTCAGTAGCCGTCTTCGAAGTACACCTTCAGGTCACTCCATCAAGTCCGGAGGTAAGGTCTCAACGTAACTAACAAAACGAGCCTAAACTCGGCATACTTAGCTCTACTCGTCTATTAGTTCCAGTAGCCGTCTTCGAAGTACACCTTCAGGTCACTCCATCAAGTCCGGAGGTAAGGTCTCAACGTAACTAACAAAACGAGCCCAAACTCGGCATACCTAGCTCTACTCGTCTATTAGTTCCAGTAGCCGTCTTCGAAGTACACCTTCAGGTCACTCCATCAAGTCCGGAGGTAAGGTCTCAACGTAACTAACAAAACGAGCCCAAACTCGGCATACCTAGCTCTACTCGTCTATTAGTTCCAGTAGCCGTCTTCGAAGTACACCTTCAGGTCACTCCATCAAGTCCGGAGGTAAGGTCTCAACATAACTAACAAAACGAGCCCAAACTCGGCATACCTAGCTCTACTCGTCTATTAGTTCCAGTAGCCGTCTTCGAAGTACACCTTCAGGTCACTCCATCAAGTCCGGAGGTAAGGTCTCAACATAACTAACAAAACGAGCCCAAACTCGGCATTCCTAGCTCTAATCGTTTATTAGTTCCAGTAGCCGTCTTCGAAGTACACCTTCAGGTCACTCCATCAAGTCCGGAGGTAAGGTCTCAACATAACTAACAAAACGAGCCCAAACTCGGCATACCTAGCTCTGCTCGTCTATTAGTTCCAGTAGCCGTCTTCGAAGTACACCTTCAGGTCACTCCATCAAGTCCGGAGGTAAGGTCTCAACATAACTAACAAAACGAGCCCAAACTCGGCATACCTAGCTCTACTCGTCTATTAGTTCCAGTAGCCGTCTTCGAAGTACACCTTCAGGTCACTCCATCAAGTCCGGAGGTAAGGTCTCAACTCTCAACATAACTAACAAAACGAGCCCAAACTCGGCATACCTAGCTCTAATCGTTTATTAGTTCCAGTAGCAGTCTTCGAAGTACACGTTCAGGTCACTCCATCAAGTCAGAAACTAAATATGAAATTTATAATCCCATAAGTATAAAATCTATAAATAAAATAAATGCGTGAAGGATCAAGTTTATTAGGTGAAATATTTTGTATTCGTACAGTGATCTTTTCGTAAACGAGGAGCTGCTTACAAGCGTCACAGTGTCTACTCACAACGGCGGCTGAGCGCAGACTAAGTTACTAAAATATTTCATTACAAATTGTGTTGCAATAATTCAAGGTAGTGACAAATAAAATAACCCTTATTTCAATGCAATAAGTATCACGCGTTACAGCTAAATATGTGAAAAAATAAGATTTGATTTTAATTTTTTTCTCAGCCTATTTGTAACATTTTGATAGTTTTATCTAGTACCTTTTTGAGTTAGACATGTCTACTTACTTAAAATATTTTTAAATAAATCAATTTGTTTTATTAAATACAAGAAAAATGTTCGTTTATTCAGCACGATATTGTCAATTTTGGGTGAAGAGGCAACGGAAATTATTTTTTTCAATATTATAAACCAAAATTTTCGACTTAAAATATAGGTACCATTTAAAGATTAAGGAGTAATCTATTTATGGTAATTATTAGTTAAATTTGGTTTTGTACTATTTCGCCGCAAAATGCACCGAAAAACTGCGTATTTTTGTCAGATTCGTAAACGCGTCCTTAAACTTTATACCAATTTTTGTAATAAAAATAATAAAAAAATACCTGTATCTCCTGTAATGTCTAAGTTTATGACGATGAAGTGTATCTTCACTCTTCAAGTACGTTTCACACACCTCACACACGAAAGATCCGGATTCCTGGAACAAAATTGATTGAGTTTTAGTTTATTGTACAAATAATTCAATGTAGAAAAATTAAGTAAATCATTACTGAATGGTCTATATATGCATTATACCATATTTTATTATTCTATGACAATATAAATGCAGAATCACTACATAGTATAAAACAAAGTCGCTTTCACTGTCCCTACTCCCTATATCCCTATACTGTATCTTTTAATATACATAAATATAAAACTACACAACCAATTATATGCGGTTATAATTTATAAAGATTGTCATTCTAAAGGAAGGTTTTAATATATAAAAAGTAGGTTTAAAACGCGCAGTTTAGGGCAAAGCCGCAGACAGAAAGCTATTTTGATATAAAAATAATCCAACAAAGTATTCATCACAATTTATCTAAGCAACAGGCCAACAGCTTAATTTAGTTTAAAAAACTGTCCTCACAAACAAGACTATTTTTAATACAAAATAACACTAATTAATAAACAAATACAAAGATACATTACTCACTGGTGTATGCAGCTTCATGTGAACATCATACGCCTCCTTAACAACGAACCCCACCGCACACTTATCGCACACATAGTTCATGTGTTTCCGTGACTCATATGTCTCGGTGAATTCTACAGCACGCTCGTCTTCTGTTATTGTGACTATCTCTATTTGATTGAGGATGTCGTAAGAATAGTATTCTTCGGTCGCTGAAATATTTTGAGTTTGTTTGTGTAATAAAGATTAAATAAACTTCTAAAAATACTTTGGTGTCTATAATCAACATACAACTGAAATACAGATAATAAAGTAGTAAACTAAGAAACAAGCACATTTATTAAAAAATATTAGCTACAAAAAATTTTTTTTCCTTGAAATAGTATATTAAAAGAAATTACTTATTTTTATGAAACTTACATTTAGATGAGCCTTGTGTGGGCTTCATCTCTTTCTTCTGAAAAAGAAATAATTTTGAACAACTTATTGGAAAAACACATTTACCAAATACTTACCTATAACATAGTTTGAATGCAAAGTGAATGATAAAAAAGCACTTATTTAGGATACTTTTGATGCTGATTATGATTTTGATGTAATTAGTTATTACTGTCTGTCCTATAGAAGGAATAAAATCATTAATGGGACAAATGATTTACAAGAACTTTACAGGCTAAATGTTGCATATATTTAATAGTAATTTCCAGTAATAATTAGCATTTTATGTACCTCTGGTTCCCATTCGTCATCAGAAATGATAATTTTTTTTCTCCGCTCAATGATTGGGTTTCTGTCTTTTTTGTTCTTTGCCTTCGAGGTTGAAGACTTGATTTCTAAAAATTTTTTTTAGTTTACATATTATCACATTAAATCCATAATAATTAATACCTATACAAACTTGAACTACTTATTTGATTTAATGAAGAGTAAAAGAAAGTGTTTACATCTTGACTAAAAATTGTTTTAGTTCACAAATTATCATGTAAGTCCATAATAATTAATATACAAACTTGAACTTTATTTGATTTAATTTAGAGTAAAAGAATGTAAACATTTTCTTTGAATGTAAACATTCTCTTTATTTTTTCTTCACTTGATTAAAATAAGTTAAAATATTTATTTAATTTGATTGTTTTTGTTTTTTTACTTACTGTACCACTTCTGAATTGATTATGAAGTATAGAAAAAAAATATTAGTTTGAATGAGTTTAATTAAATTTATATAAATATACATACGTTTGACCAAGGCTTCAGCTATTAGGTCGTAATCAGGAGGTTCTGTTTTTATTTCTATTTTAGGTACCATCATTTCTTCTTCACTTTTCGAATCCATTTTTTCTTCGGAAGTTTTAGAATTCGATTCTTTATCTAGCTCGCTGTTTTCTTGAACTTCCATATTCGGCAATTAATTATGCTTTGTATTATAAAATTATTTCTTTAGGAGATATGAAAGCAATTGGTATTTCTTCCACCTAATTTGATAAATTACGTGGAGCCCGATTTTCACTTGTCTTTAATATTATTTACATATACACTATTTGAATTATCACTTAAATTATATGTTCTATTTCTTACACACTGTACAATTATGCATTTAAATCCTTAAATACGGCTTTTTATAATCTAATCGATGTATGTATGTCATCTTATTACTACGAAACTATGAAGTAGAAAATCGCCATGTTTGCACAATCCACAGCACTCAGTGCAGATAACTGTTCCGAAAAAAAGCTTATCGCCTATAAAAAAAATAATTTTTCAACAACTAATATGTATTTCAAAAGATTGTATTTTATTTTATTAATGATAAAATGAAGAAAATCAGGTACTTATATACATTAATAATTTTAATAATTGAGATATTTATGTACATTCATATTTTTATTTCTATTGATCAAACGCGAATTTGAAAAAGTTGCCACACAGCTAAATTAGCCGGTATCAATGAAGTAAAGCCAAAAGAAAATAAGTTTATTGAAATTTCCCACGAGTTTTCCGGCGTAGATTCAACAATTCATATTTTTGTATGGGCTGATTAGTTCAAAATGATATCTTTTGATGTGGTAACATTAAAGAAAATGTCAAACAAAGACCTATGACACCAAAATGTTTTTAAATTAATTTAAATTTTAGAAATAACTTACACTTCCTAACGTTTTAAGTATAAAAATCCAAGAAAATCAATAGTATGAGTTATCACGAGTTATTATAACAATAAATTATATATAAAAAAGGATTCTTTAATGACATTGACAACCTATCGTGGTCTAGAGTTACCATTTAATAAGATAGTCCCTTATTTAGGTATAAACTACGCCCTAATTATTGTATATAATAAATATGTGTCATTTTTTGAAGTGAAACTTCTTTATCGGGATTGGAAAAAATTTAATGTAACATTTTTTCGTTACGCGTGACATTTTTCCGTTACGTTATCTTTTTCTTGGGCTACCATTGTGCGTGATTCGACGTATTTCTGTAAAGTTGCATATAGTAAATTATTTTTTGAAAAATAAGGTCATATAAAAGAAGTTTTACTTCTTACGTGTGTACACTAGTACACGCACACATTTTTTTAAATACTTAATTATTGGATATGTTATTTATTAGTTGCTTTTCGATTTAAAATACTAACTACTTAAAAGTTGCCTATATTATGATTTGTGTAAACGTAAAAAATTTTAAGCTGCTATACAACTAGGCGTCTCAATTTACTGTCGAAATTCATATTGGATTGTGCCGGTGTCGGTACCGGTCGAATTTTCGATATATGTAAAATCATTTTTGATAATGCTAAATAGGCTTATATAGTTGACTTGCATATTTTTTTTATATGTATGCTTAATTCTGCTTCTCTATATAGCCATACTCATTACTAGGACCAAAACAAAGTATGAAGAAAATAAATTGAAATATAGTTGGTAGCTTTTTTGTGGGACCTGGGTTTATAAATGAAATAATACATATAGAGTTATTCTTTCTAATTTTATTATTACCAAAAAATGTTACACATAACTTAATAAAAAAATTAGACAAATATTTTAATAGCACTTAAACATACAATACATACATTATACGATTCGTAATCTCAAAATATATTTATTTGATTTTATACAATGATAATAACATTTGGTATTAATTCCCAATCAATGGAATTAAAAGACAAAATATACTGAGTATAATATGTTGCCTTATTCGGTTTGGATTCAATCCACAGTTTTACTCCAAGTGGATATAAATACTGTCACAATGAAATGAAACTGCAAAGCATAAAGGCTACAGCATTAGATATTGTCAAAGAATGTTTTCAAGCCAAAGAAAAAACTTAAACTTGTATATTTTGTCTAATAATCTTAGAGCAACACAGGCTAGAGTGTAAGTGAATGAGATTGGATGTAAAGATGTAATAAAAAATTGTTAAACAGCAATAAAAAAGACTAAAAATACCTATGATTAAAATGTCTATTGTCTATGCCCCACACTGTGTTGCCCTATGTAATGTACTGGCCAAGTGCAATGAAATTTTGTGTATATTATAGAAAGATTATTGTATAAAAGTTGTGCAACCTACTTACAAGCATCATGTGATTCATATAAAATACAAATATATAAAACGTTTATAAAAGCGAGCTTATCTGTTAGTTTATCAATTCCTTTATAGTTTAGTTTGAATTGTACTTGTCTGGTTAAGACTTAAATTATATGCAAGATGATAAATAAGTTCATCAGAAATTAATTTTTATGTCCAGAATATAAAAAATTGTTACTTTTTCGTTTTGTGAAATATGAATGATAGGAATTAATGTTTTAAATGAATTTTTGAAAGATGTCCTATTGCAATTTATTTTTTCTAAATTGCATCAGAATACATTAAAATAGAAAGCCCCATAAACCACATAAATTACACGAATATAATTAATCACTTATATTCTTCCACCTTAAGATGTTTAATCACTTTATTAAAACATACAATAATTTGTAACAAATATACAAATAACCACATAGATGATTTTTATATTCACAGTTAAAACAAACAGAATAAAGAATATAATATCTATAATTTAAATGTCAACTCGAGAACAGATTAGGTGGGCTTATGAGATAATAATCATCTTTTTTGTAAAATAAAAAATTATTTGCAGAAACTTATATACTATTTACTTCTTATCTAGTTTTATACAGTTTTGGCTACAGGTTTTTCGTAGTTATTTGCATATAATTCAAGTCTTAATTAATAAAAAATCATTAGACTTGTCCAGTCCAAAGTTAATACTAAATTAAACAATTTGCACCAGCAATTATAAAAATATTGACTATCATATTTTGGAAGAGTTTATTAATGGATTGTAATAAAATCATGTTGTGGGCATTAAAAATAATAAACGGAAAACATAGGACGAGAAAGAAACACAATTATTTTGAAGAAAAAAAAACTGCGTAGTTTAGAAGAAATTGGTGGTCATGGTACCAGTACATATTTTATTATATAACTATAATCCATACCAGAGGCGGCTCGCCCTAAGGAGCGCTGGTGCAGTGAACTCCCATAAATAATTATAATAAAAATCATACTCCTTAATTTAATTATTAACATTAATTATTACTATTTAAAATCAATCGTAATCTTTAAAACTAATGTTAATACCAATGAATATATCCATCATTCCATCATCACATAAACCTGTATAATACCTACTATATTATGTAACGCGCGAAGCGGTGCGCTCACGATTGCGCTCCAATGAAAAAAGATTTAGTACATTTCCTAATACGAAATCCAATAGGAGTGAAAGAGAGGGTTTTGCCAGGGCGCTGCGCGTGAAACAAAAGATTTTCTATGGAAAAGTAGCAAAATTCGGAGCGCCGCACCCGCAAACGTTGCCGGTTCGTTTTTACCGCCCGACAGGACAGCGATTGCGCGCGCGGCGCGATGTTGCCAGTTTCCACTTCTATAATATAAACAAACACTCGAGACTCGAGTCAACTTCAATGCACGCGCGCGATTCATGCAATTTTCTAATTAAAATTATAAAATACGTGTTGAAATAGCCTGTAGTTATCAGTATTACTTGTGAGTGTTAAAATGAACAATAATTATAATGTGGCGTTCATTAAAAAGTGTGATAAAACGTTACAAATTCGGCTTGAATGTAAAGCTAAGGGACCGCCACGGCCTGAACTTGATCTTACGCAAAAATGTACGACAAAAACGAAAACATATACGCGTGTGTTTAAATCTGAACAATATGTGAAAACACCGTGGTTGTGTGGTTGTGATGAAAGCAACAAACTATTTTGTTTTCCGTGTCTTTTATTTAAAGCGGGCGCGGCCGGCGGAGGTGAGAGTGCTTGGACTGAAACGGGCGTTGACGACTTAGCTCATCTTTCAATCAAGATGAAAAAACATTCACAATCTCGGTACCATTTGTTGAATGAACTGCAATTGGCGTCTATCGGACGACAAGACATTCGTAAAGCACTAGATTCCGCGTACCGAAAGTCAATACGCGAGTTCAATGACCGTGTCGATGAAAACAGACATATTTTACGAAGGTTAATAGATTGTGTCGTATTTTGTGGTGCATTTCAAATTGCTTTATGAGTCTTCGGAATCCCTGAATCCCGGAATCTATATATATATATATTTTTTTAATTAATTGTACTGATTTACACCATGTATTTTCAGTGTTTTATTTCAAGTGAACACCCATAAAATTTTGTCACGAGCCGCCTCTGATCCATACTAATATTATAAATGCGAAAGTAACTCTGTCTGTCTGTCTGTTACTCAATCACGCCTAAACTACTGAACCAATTCGCATGAAATTTGGTATGGAGATATTTTGATACCCGAGAAAGGACATAGGCTACCTTTTATTGCAAAATATGTATCATGGGCGAAGCCGGGGCGGACCACTAGTATGTTATATAACAGTGATATGTTAAATAAATAATATCAATTCTTTGGTCAGTACAGTAAGCATAAGATAAAATAAGGATTCAATGCCAACAACATAATTTTAACTTAGCCTATAATAATTATACTATATTTATGTAACATTTGAACATTTGCATATGCAATTCTATACATAAAGGCTGTCAAACAGACATACAGTATCATATAATTCAGTATACATTTTTTTCTCAAATTTCAGATTCCCTCCATCAGAAATAATATGATGGGTAGGTTTTATTTTAAATTTTCTTATAGTATTATATATTTCAATATTCTTTTAGTTTTGAGTTCAAACTCAAATTGTAACTTTTCTTCTTTCAAATAATTTATCTTTACCCATCATAATATTTAGTATGGAAACAATATTTAAATATACAGACATTTTTTATCTGTTTGACTTAGCCTTACTTTTATACACTCAACTGGCAGTAATGTTATAGCAATAAATGCCTTATAGCAATGTCAAAAGGGTTTCAAATGCAGTGAATACCACATTTTGTATGTTTGACAGAGCTAACAACATGGAACAGTCAACACATTTCGATGTATCATTTGTAATCGGGAAGCTCACCGATATTTTAATTTGTGCGAAAGCCGTCATCTTATCAAAGATGATATTATGATATTTTAGTTTTTAGAGCTAAAGGATGACTATACATTACAATATATTCGTTTTTTATGGGAAAAAACCATTTCAATTTTAACTAAAGATACTCTTAAGCCCATCTTTTGATTACCTGTGTCAAATCAAGAGTTTGAGACCTTTTGTATTTCTACCTATAAAAATAATAAACCAATACAAATTTAATTAATTATTTAATATTGCAACAAAACTAAAGGTAGATAATGTTAAATATTGGTATATAAAATACAATAAATTTATCTAAACACTTGTCATATCAGGTAAATTGTGTTCTAGCTAACTTCACCATGTGAACACTCTTAGATAATGACATTTTATTCAATATAAGCTAGACACATATAGATCACATTTTATACTGGAAAATCCACAATTTTTGACCATAGGCAATATTTCTCATGAGTTTTGCAAATTTCTAAATTCACAAATTGAAAATTTAACTGCATTTGTAAAACCACTTCTAAACCATTTGACACAAAATGCACATAATTTGAACAGCAATACTTTCTCCCTTATTTTAGCTTCATAAAGTCCAATTTAGAGTCTGAATCAACCATATCATAAAATATAAATACCTTCCCCAGTAATTCTTCCAAGCTTGAGATGTAACTTCACAATAACCACTTTTTACATCTTTGTATACCATTTTTACTGGCAAATCAATGAATTGAAACACTTGCACTAATATAAATTATAACCTTCCTTCTATGTTTCATGAGATGTAACTTCACTAATTCATAATCTTTCCCAGCTTGATGTAACTTCACTTACACTTTTGCACTTAACAGTTCACTTTGACACTAACACTATCACCGCACTACACTTTGGTCACGATTACGTTTAGCTGGCGATGTCGTCGAGGAACTCCACATAGGTGAACGGAAAGTGGCCCACTTTGCCGTTCAGCTCGCCCTCCCATTGGCCGTTGATGTTCATTTTCGTTACCTGCGAATGTATTTAGAATTTATTAAAATTTTGCAAATGAATGTTTTTTCCACACCATAATTAGATGTAGGTACTTTTGAAGTGTTTGTGACATACTACACACAAATATATACTACTTTTTGAGAAAGGATTTTATACAAAAAACATCCAGATAAAAACTCTTTGGTTGCTCTGGTCAAAATCATAGAAAATTCAAATAATATCTAGCATAAAAGTAAACATAGCATAACAAATATTCTGATGTTTTATACATTCTTATCTGTCTCACGCAAAGTAACCAACACTGCAAGCTAGGATATCTCTTTTCTCTAACAATTTAGACAAACACAAAACAAATTTCTACTCAATATTCCATCAAAAATTACTACAAAACTGTATATACCTTAAGTATATCCCCCTCCTGCAGTTTGAGAGCGGTTTTGTCGTACGCGTTCGGCACGCGCGACTGACGCACCCGCGCAAGCGCTGGCAGACTGCGCTGTGATTCAAATAATACATTTTGAAGAATATTGTCAATTTCAAAAACAGTTTAAACGAAAAGGGAAAACATCCAAAAGTTCTATAATTTCTCTTTACAACTCAACAAAATTGAAAAAATAAGAAAAAGCGCGGATAATGTCTGAGTATTAGCTGATATGAAATAGCAATTAGCACCGCTCGGTTTTGAGCCTGGCCTTGCAAAATAAATGTTTACAAATTATGACTGAATTTGTAAACATTTATTTTGCAAGCCCCAAATCACAATAAAAGGACTTTGAAAAAAAAAACGACTGAAGAAATTAAAAAAGCACATACCTGCATATTAGTGCCCTTCTGTTGGTTCTTGTTATTCGGCGGACTGGGCGGGTCGCCCAGCTGGCTGAGCGCCTCGTTCGCCGGGTACGGCACACCCGATGGGTCCAGAAGCTGTAATTATATTATTGACGTGACAACGTCTTATAAGGGTGCACTCACACACATCAGTCACCGTCACGGCACGTCACCGGACAGGATTAAAAAAAAATATGTATCAATAGTTCTAGTATGACTCTGTTCCCACACGACAGTCGCCGGCACGAAATCTATCAGTGACGTCCCCGGTCAGGCACGTCAAATAATCTTTCCATACATGTATCATACTTTTATCCCCACTCACCCGGTGCCGTCACGTCTCAGTTCAGTCAGCGTCGTGCTACCGTCAATTGCTACATGTTCTCTAGCGTGACACACGTCTAATCACTCACTAACCTGATGTATGTGTTCAATGATTCAGTCAAACCGGCGACGTGACTGACGGACAACATGACGGTGACTGGTGTTTGTGGATACGTACACAAACCGTCACCGATCAGTCATCGGTGACTTGACGGTGACTGATGTGTGTGAGTGCACCCTTATTCGATAAAGCCGGCTGCACGCATGAAAAAACAAGACTCATGCGGCGTTACCTCGCTCTGAGGCGTTCCATGTGAGGCTTGAAGTGCAAGCGAGAGCGCGGAACGAGTGACAAAGAAGCACAATCGGACGTTGTCACGTTCAACAATCGTCAGTAAACCGACTTTACAGACAACCAATTTTTTTTTATGGTATTTTACTTCAAGAGATAAATAAGCAAAAGACAGTCATGAACATGAGATCAAGTAAAAATATGCATTGCTATAGTGATACACATTATAAATATTTGCTTAAAACTTTATTTGGTTAAGGTGGATGTTCCGACCGTCCCTCCATACATTTTTGATTACCTCTAAACACTTAACACAGACACTATTTCTTTAAAACTAATCATTTTATCACTTCTCTATAATGAAATGTGTGCGCGTTCGACCTTTTTAATCAATAATTTACAATATTTACTTAGAAAAACAACAGTAAAATACCGGAAAAATTTGACACTTCTACAGTAGTGTGCGTGACTTTTGCCAAGCGAAACACGACATAAAGCACGACATCTAGCGCATAGACTATATACTTATTACAGATCTAGCGCGTCAATGTCTAAACGAAAGGCGATGTTTAGACATTGACGCGCTAGATGTCGTGCATCCGCGTTCGTTATCTTATACTGTATAATGAGCATAATTCTAATAAATCAAAGTTCTGTGTAAAAATTGAGTAATTTCATTTCCAATCGTTCAAAGAAAATAACAATAAAATAAAATAAAACTAATGACCTTAGAAACTATGTTTTTTTTTGTAAACGAATAAAATTGAAACGAATAAAACGAATGCAAATTCGGGGATTTTCTAATTATTGCTAAATAATAATTGAATTCGTTTTGAAATAGGTACTCTATAATTTTTAGTGTATAAATAGACATTTATAATGTGGTGCTCATTTTTTTTGTACTGCTAACGCTATTGTAGGTACCTATTTTCGTTGTTTTATTTCAAGTGAACACGGCCATACAATTTTGTCACGAGCCGCCTATGATTGTAGGTACTTTTGTTAGGCTCCTTCGTCGTCCGCGTCGCGTCGGCTCGAAAGTTCTTGATTTCATTGTCACGCGCTATGATTTGCGCGCGGATTTTCTTGTGTTGTGAATTTATTTTTGTATTATTATTATTTTTTATTTTTTTTTTATTTTATTGATTCAAATAAAATATTTCACTAGTATGCATTTGAGACTATATTGTATTATGTATAATTTATCGTAGGTATAGTTATTCTTATAACGCAGTTATATTTTCGGTGGGACAATTTGACCCGTGATTTTTCTGAAATATCACCACGTTGCAAATCACATCAATCATACACACGTATGACGAAAGTATAGTGGCTAACATTGACTCATCAGTTCATCACTGAAACCAGTGATAAATCAGTACCTATATCATATTGTGTTTGAATATTTTTAAACAATGATATAAGTATACAATTATTATAAATCGATAAACTATCAAAGTAATCACAAACTTGCAAACATTGGTAAAATATGCTTTAGCGAATTTTCAGACTGACACACAATTTTATTACTTAGTTTGTTTTAGCAAAGTAGGTAAGTACCTACTCCGTTTACGTCACGCGTCGGCCGTCGCGTCGTCGAAAACGGTGCACCCAGGTCCCAGAAACAAACATACCTAATTACCTAATTCAGTTACAATCCTTCTTTTGTTCCAATACGATTTTTTTCCTGATAGCTAATAGCAAAACCATATGTTACTTTGTTTTCGTAAATATGTTTTTCACCTTCCTGGTTATTTTCACATAATGAAATATAATAAAAAAATAAATAGTGTATTAGATTTGTTATTGTATCTTGTATACGAATTATTCTTACTTGTTGGTTATGAAATGTTCAAATAAGTACCTATTGAAATAATTTACTGTTACAAATCATTAGTGTTATTAGTTTTGAGTGAATAGGCATGGATCAGAAATTCAGAATATTATATGCTGCTAACTACTCAAATACTGTGTAATGTTTAATGTGTAATGTTTTGATAAAAAAAAAAAAACAATAGTGTAAGTACTAATGTAATAAAATAAAACTGCGTTTTATTGTAATCAATTTATTTTATTTATTTATTTATTTTCCAAAATTAATGATGAATAAAATAGTTTATAGACTAGAGTAGATAATTTTTGAAACAAAAAAAAAATCGCAGTCGGATGAAACCCATTAGAAAAGGAGGGGAATATGATGAAAATTAAAGGAAAAATAAATTACGGTCAATCCGAGTTCGGGAAAAGGGAGGGGGGAGCTTTTAAGAGAAAAAAATGGTTTCTCTTGATTTCCGACAAAACTACAAGTCCTACGGAAAAAAGTTCAATGGAAAAGTTGTAGATAATAAAAAGATCTACAACTTTTGTATTGACAATTTTTTCACATAACCTCAAAATTTTGGTGAAAAATTCAAAAAACCAAGTTTTTGGTTTTTTATTTTTAACTACTTCAAAATTTATTTTTTTTCTACGACATTTGGTAGAAACTTGCTTTATTATGTCCCAAATACACTGTAATTTATTTGATTGAAAATATTTATTATTTCGCCTTATTTTGAATTAATACCATAAAAACAACCTAATTTTCAATCGAAAAGTCACCCGTCAAAATATCAGCTTTTTTCGAAAACTTTGGGAGCCTTTTATTCATCAAAATCTCTACTTTTATATGGTGTAAAAAAAATAAACCTTACCATAGTAAATGTTCTCAGGAAATGCTTACAAACAGTGTCATAATTAGCTTTTACTAAATCAGGCACACTTCTCGAACTCTATATCTTCTCTTGTACGTGTACCCCAGTGTATTACGCCAACAAATATGTATAACTTTTATTTTTATAACAATCGTTCATACCGTAGCAGGTAGCGTTTTGAGTCTCACGCAACGTTGCCATTCCTTTAGTATAAACACTATGGATACCTACGCGTAGGTACGCTCGCGAATGCAAATTCGGTGATTTACTAATTATTGATAATCATTGAATTCGTTTTGAAATAGCCTGTACTTTGTAATTTTTAGTGTTATAGACATTTATAAAATGTGGTGCTCATTTTTTTTTGTAATAAATTATCCTGCTACGCTATTGTATTTTCGTTGTTTTATTTCAAGTGAACACCCATACAATTTTGTCACGAGCCGCCTCTGGCCTCTGGGTGAAATCAACCAGTCAAATGATTTTTGTTCTAATTGTATTTTGGTAGTAGTTTGTTTAGAATTTACATTACCATTGTTTAATTTTTATTTTGTATTTGCAGTAAAATAAAAAGATGAAAAACTTCATTAGGTATATTGTACGACACCTCACTCTGAATCGCGCTAGCGAAATTTTTTCGTTACAGAGCACATATACAACTTTCGGACAATCTTCATTGAGGCCGGCCGGCAAATCGAGTATGTCGAGAAACTTCACTTATTCGATGGAGGTATTCTACCTTCCTTCCTCCACAGTTGTGGGACCCCGACGTGCATTGAACACGCAGCTTTCTGATACTAGTAGCTAAAATCAAAACCACAGATATGTCCGTGATCAAAACCATAATAATATTTTTACCTATTATTTTACTAAAAGTCGAGTGCATCGAAATCGTAAATATGTTTTTCACCTTCCTGGTTTTTTTTCCATAGTAAATAGTGTTTTTGATTTGTTGTTGTATGAATAATTATTCTTACTTGTTGGTTATGAAATGTATATTGAAATAATTTACTTTTACAAATCATTAGTGATATTAGTTTTGAGTGAAAATGCTTGGATCAGCATAATATCATATTATTTTGCTACTTCAAATACATGTTTTGATAAAAAAAAAACAATAGTGTAATGTAGGTAATAAAATAAAACTGCGTTTTATTGTAGGTAATCAATTTTGACATTATTTATTTCCCAAAATTACAATAAAATAGTTTACGCCAACAAATATAACTTTTATTTTTATAACAATCCTACTTCCTACTAATGCGAAAGTTTGTGAGGATGTGTATGTGTGTGTTTCACGCAAATACTACTGAACCGATTACAATGAAATTTAGCACACATATAGAACGTAACTTGGACACATTGAATAGGTTTTATCCCGGAAACCCCACGGGAACGGGAACTATACGGGTTTTTTTTTGAAAATGCGGGCGGAAAGCTAATCGTTCATAATATAAACCGTAGCAGGTGGCGTTTTGAAGTTTTGTCTACCCATACAGAAAAATGAAAACCACAAGAGATTGCCCAAGTGACTATGGCACTTGGTATCGCAATCAAACTTATTGTGTCAAGATGAAATATAGCTCAATTTAAAGCTTGATGTTAGTACTTTTAGATATGATTATAGTTTTTATGTAAATAAGCCGCAGTTCGCGACAATAAAAATAAAACAATAGTTTTATTCAACACTTCAAAAAACTACTTAATCGAGTTTAAACTAACGATGAACGTTAAGTTTTACATTTATTACATAGGTAATATTTTAATTTACAAGACAAATGTGAAAAGTAAATCGTAATTTAAACATTATTTCAAAATAACATCGAACAATGCGTCGAACACATTCATTTGACATTTCAAATAGAAACTATGACATATGACGTTTGCAAGAGAGATAGATATAGGTATGTGTCAAAACAAAACTTTTACTTTTATTTCTATTTATTCGGTATAATTACAACTTAATAGTGATAAATATGATCATTATAAATACAAATAGGAATTAACAATATCACGAACACGTGACACAACTAGTATTTTACCGATTCCATACGTAGTCATACATGTTTCAAAAGAAAAACATTTACTTTTACTATTATTTCAATTTATCCGGTTTAATTAAGACTTAATATTGATACATATGATCATTATAAATACAAATAGGAATTAACAATATAACGAATACGTGGCACAACTAAAATTTTACCGATACCACCCGTGGTCATTCTCCTTTGTGAGTCATTTGTAACAGGATGGCGGTTCTACAGCGAAAAAAGAAAAATGATGGTCAGAACGCTGATACCGGATACCTTAAGATACTGTAATATAAAATATTACTAGATTAGATAAAATATTATAGGTAGTATCTTCACCGTGTGTGACGCGCTTTACATTCACGCCATCTAGAGTTAAATCTTTATCATTTTTGTATACGTCTGTGTGTGTAAACGACCCTGTATGCAATGACAGATGTTAAAACGCATAATTTTACCGAATTGGGTGGATTTTAAGGCAATGATATAACATATTTCAATAAAATATAATATTCAGTAACCGCCATGACTATTCCTAGGTTTGATGACTATTCCAATTACGCAAAAACTCAAATAAACTAGAAATGTAGAATTCAGCGCCATCTAGCGGGACATTGGCTGGGAACAGATCGTAGCAATCACCTTAATATAAATTCTTCTGATCTACTGTTGTTTTTGTATGTTGGTGCCAAATTGTCGAATTTAAAAATGTCCTTTAAATCAAACTGTACCAAAAGTGAAATATTTAATCTACAATCAATTTGTAATTTCACTTCTACTGTGATAAATCAATAAGAAAATGGTTGTTATTTTTAAATTTCCCTCACAATTAAATGTAAACAAAAAGTTTGGAAAATCCAAAAGTGCATGACTCATAATGCTCATTTAATTATGAAATATAAAAAATATATATCTTATATATAAAATTCTCGTGTCACAATGTTAGTCTGCATACTCCTCCGAAATGGGTGGACCGATTCTCATGAAATTTTCTGTGCATATCGGGTAAGTCTGAGAATCGGCCAACATCTATTTTTCATATGTACCACGGGCGAAGCCGGGGCGGGCCGCTAGTATATATATATATATATATATATATATATATATATATATATATATATATAGATATACAGTCTTGTAGTTTTCGTTTTTTATTAATTGCAATTAAACGACACTGAATTAATTAATCATTCGCATTCAGTGACCTACAATCGTCGATTAGAATATTTAAAAAAAAAATATAACTCAAATGATGGATTTTTTCACAAGTTATAGTGTTTTCAGGTTTCACACATGACGGACAGGAAAATTTTTTGACCTATTTCGGTGTTTTTTTCCAATTCTATTGAAGTAAATCAATTTTTAAAAAGTATGGGATTAATCTCCATTAAATTATCTCGACAATAGTATGCAAAATATCTTGATTCCGTGAACTAACACGGCTATAATAATAAGAATAGCTGCAAAAATGAGGCGAAAAAAATTTTTCGATCGTAAAGCACTCTCTGATGCTTCTCATCATGAGTCGTGCAATTAAACCCACACTCACCCTCTGAACATACGGCACGGGAATCGAACCGGTGCGTCCGTGCGCGTTCCTCGCCGTCCACCACTGCTCCTCATCGCGGTTGATCACCATCAGACGTTCACCGCGGCGGAACGGCAGGTCGTCTGCGTCCTGGAATGTCAAGTTTGTGGTTAGATATGGAAATTTATGTTCTACGGCATCTTGGACTACAAAAAAAATCTAAAATAGCAGCGATGTTTTCGTGGCCGGTTGTCGTAACTCAGGACGGACGTACACGGACTGCTGCAAGCAGTTGAAACCGACGGCTTAAAGCCGCGACCGCGCGGTGAACTATAGACATTCATTCACTGCCGTACAGGGACTGCTCGACCGTCGCGACTGCTTCAGCTGCGCCGTTTGTAGCGACATCTCGAGCAGTCAACGACCGCTCGAGCGATCCGTTTACGTCGCTCAGCCGTTAACTGCTCGAGCAGTTCGTGTACGGCCGGGCTTAGACAAAAAAATACTTAAAATTTATAAACATACACAAAATACAAACATAACTATAATGTATGAGTATAATTATTGAAGTGAAACTTCTTTATCGGGGTTGGACAAAAATTTAGTCATTAGTGTAACATTTTTTCGTTACGCGTGACATTTTTCCGTTACGCGCCATCTTTTTCTTACGCGTGATTCGACGTATACTTTCTCCAGCGGAGTAGGGATAGATATACACTCTTATTTATCTTATTTTAAAGAAAGATACAGTGCAAAATTAAACAATAATAGAGAACAAAAACAAACAACGATTTCATCACCGCAAAACGGTCCGGACAACAGCATACAGTGTAACACCACACCGGTGCAATAAAAAGAGGTGAAAATCCTACTAATATTATAAATGCGAAAGTTTGTGAGGATGTGTATGCGTGTGTTTGTTACTCTTTCACAGAAATACTACTAAGCCGATCACAATAAAATTAAGAACACATGTAGAGGGTAACTTGGATTAACACATAGGATAGGTTTTATCCCGGAAATCCCACGAGAACGGGAACTATGCGGGTTTTTCTTTGAAAACGCTGGCGAAGCCGCGGGCGGAAAGCTAGTAATATTTATAAAGTAGTTGTTATACTAATAATGTTAGCAAAATAAACCATGTTTATCCTCACCACATAATATAATTATTAATTACAAACATTAAAAATTTGTTTCAATAAAAACTAGATTAAGGTTGATGTTCCGACCGTCCCTCCATACATTTTTGATTACCTCTAAACACTTAACACAGACACTATTTCTTTAAAACTAATCATTTTATCACTTCTCTATAATGAAATGTGTGCGCGTTCGACCTTTTTAATCAATAATTTACAATATTTACTTAGAAAAACAACAGTAAAATACCGGAAAAATTTGACACTTCTACAGTAGTGTGCGTGACTTTTGCCAAGCGAAACACGACATAAAGCACGACATCTAGCGCATAGACTATATACTTATTACAGATCTAGCGCGTCAATGTCTAAACGAAAGGCGATGTTTAGACATTGACGCGCTAGATGTCGTGCATTCGCGTTCGTTATCTTATGCATAATGAGCATAATTCTAATAAATCAAAGTTCTGTGTAAAAATTGAGTAATTTCATTTCCAATCGTTCAAAGAAAATAACAATAAAATAAAATAAAACTAATGACCTTAGAAACTATGTTTTTTTTTATTTATTACTCATTATTGTTCGTCCGTCGTAGGTCTGTAAACTGTATTGTACACTGAAGGTAAATGGTACTGTAGGTACTTTAGTTCGGCGTCGTCGCTCGTCGGCTTGATATAAAATTACATTCTTGATTTCATTGACACGCGCTATGATTTGCGCGCGGAATTTCTTGTGTTGTGAATTTATTTTTGTATGCTATGCATTTTAATTGATTCAAATTGCAATGTTTCTCTAGTATGCATTTGAGACTATATTGTAAATTGTAATAATTGATCGTGGGTATAGTAATTAATTATTCTAATAACGCAATTAGTAATATATGTATTTTCGGTGGGATTCAAAACAAAAAATTGGCCCGTGATTTTTATGAAATTTCACCACATTGCAAATCACATCAATCATAGTTCATACACATGTATGACGAATCACGAAAGTGATTAGTATTGTGGCTAACATTGACTCATCAGTTCATCACTGAAACCAGTGACAAATCAGTACCTATATCATATTGTGTTTGAATATTTTTAAACAATGATATAAGTATACAATTATTATAAATCGGTAAACTATCAAAGTAATCACAAACTTGCAAACATTGGTAAAATGTCCAGTAGTTTATGAGCCTATTCATTACAATCAAACAAACAAACAAAGTTTTCCTCTTTATAATATTAGTGTAGACAAACACTATGAATACGATCACGAATGCAAATTCGGGGATTTTCTAATTATTGCTAAATAATAATTGAATTCGTTTTGAAATACTCTATAATTTTTAGTGTATAAATAGACATTTATAATGTGGTGCTCATTTTTTTTGTACTGCTAACGCTATTGTAGGTACCTATTTTCGTTGTTTTATTTCAAGTGAACACGGCCATACAATTTTGTCACGAGCCGCCTATGATTGTAGGTACTTTTGTTAGGCTCCTTCGTCGTCCGCGTCGGCTCGAAAGTTCTTGATTTCATTGTCACGCGCTATGATTTGCGCGCGGATTTTCTTGTGTTGTGAATTTATTTTTGTATTATTATTATTTTTTATTTTTTTTTTTATTTTATTGATTCAAATAAAATATTTCACTAGTATGCATTTGAGACTATATTGTATTATGTATAATTTATCGTAGGTATAGTTATTCTTATAACGCAGTTATATTTTCGGTGGGACAATTTGACCCGTGATTTTTCTGAAATATCACCACGTTGCAAATCACATCAATCATACACACGTATGACGAAAGTATAGTGGCTATAATTGACTCATCAGTTCATCACTGAAACCAGTGATAAATCAGTACATATATCATATTTTATTGTGTTTGAATATTTTTTAAACAACGATATATACAATATTATTATAAATCGGTAAACTACCAAAGTACTTCCGAATTTTCAGACAGACAAACAAGTAGTTTGAACACGCAGTTTTCTTATACTAGTAGCAAAAATCAAAACCATAATATTATGTTTCCCTACTATATTTTACTAAAAGTCGAGTGCGTCGAAATCGTAAATAATAATATGTTTTTCACCTTCCTGGTTATTTTCCCATAGTAAATAGTGTTTTAGGTTTGTTGTTGTAGGTAGGAATAATAATAATTATTCTTATATGTTGGTTATGAAATGTATATTGAAATAATTTACTTTTACAAATCATTAGTGATATAAGTTTTGAGTGAAAATGCTTGGATCAGCATAATATTATATGGTACTTCAAATACATGTTTTGATAAAAAAAACAATAGTGTAATAAAATAAAACTGCGTTTTATTGTAATCAATGTTGACAATTTTAAATTCCAAAATTATTGATCAATAAAATAGTTTACACCAACAAATATAACTTTTATTTTTATAACAATCGTTCATAATATAAACCGTAGCAGGTGGCGTTTTGAAGTTCTGTCTACTCATACAGAAAAATGGAAAGCTTGTTTTTTTTGTAAACAATTTATTACTCATGTTGTTTGGCAACTCGAAGCGTGGTCGTCCGTCGTAGGTACTTTTGTTCGGCGTCGCGTCGTCGTCCGCGTCGGCTTGATATAAAACATTCTTGATTTCATTGACACGCGCTATGATTTGCGCGCGGAATTTCTTGTGTTGTGAATTTATTTTTGTATGCTATGCATTTTAATTGAATCAAATTGCAATATTTCTCTAGTATGCATTTGAGACTATATTGTAATAATTGATCGTGGGTAGGTATAGTAATTAATTATTCTAATAACGCAATTATATTTTCGGTGGGATTCAAAACAAAAAATTGGCCCGTGATTTTTATGAAATTTCACCACATTGCAAATTATATATTATACAATTACAATTACAATTATTATAAATCGGTAAACTATCAAAGTAATTACAAACTTGCAAAATATGCTTTTCCGAAATTCCAGACAGACACACAATTTTATTAGTTTGTTTTAGCAAAGTAGGTACCTATACCTATACGCTTACGTCGCGCGTCGCGTCGTCGAAAACGGTGCGCCCAGAAACAAACATACCTAATTCAGTTACAATCCTTTTTTTGTTCCGTAATTTATTGTATTTATTCTAATACGATTTTTTTTATTCGTCGGCCAGTTCTACTAGGTATAAAAAGATAAAATTGAAATATAATTATTGTAGCGACAGCCATATTATGTTACTATGTTTTCGTAAATATGTTTTTCACCTTCCTGGTTATTTTCACATAATCTTATCTTATATATAAAAATGAATCGCAAAATGTGTTGGTAAGCGCATAACTCGAGAACGGCTGAACCGATTTCGATCATTCTTTTTTTATTATATTCCTTGAAGTACGAGGATGGTTTTTATGTAGAGAAAACGTAAATATTATGTACCACGGGCGAAGCCGGGGCGGACCGCTAGTATATCTTATATATAAAAATGAATCGCAAAATGTGTTGGTAAGCGCATAACTCGAGAACGGCTGAACCGATTTCGATAATTCTTTTTTTATTATATTCCTTGAAGTACGAGGATGGTTTTTATGTAGAGAAAACGTAAACATGTACCACGGGCGAAGCCGGGGCGGACCGCTAGTCTTTAAATATAAAAATGAATCGCAAAATGTGTTGGTAAGCGCATAACTCGAGAACGGCTGAACCGATTTCGATAATTCTTTTTTTATTATATTCCTTGAAGTACGAGGATGGTTCTTATAGCTAGAGAGCTAGTTAGTTTAGTTTTAGTGCAGTGGCAGTGTAAATGTTGTTGTTGAGGTTATGTAAATTTAACACTTTAGTTAACTACCAAGATATAAAGAAATGAGGATAGGACACAATAACTATTGGTTGAGGTATTTATAAACTCATAATATACTTTTAAAAAAATCACGTTTTAATAAATTTCTAGAATTAAATTAGAACAGCTGATTCAAAATAGCCTAAAAAATCTTAATAATAATAATTACGCTTCACAGCAAGAAGAAATGTACCATATGTACCCGCACAAAGTCGATATTGTGTTGCCTACCGTTCGACTCAATGGCTAGGGTTGTAACTACCTTTAATAATTATTACCAAACTAATAAACCGAGTGATGCGAAATAACCATAATTCTTTTAGAGTTTGATAAAATGATCAGGCAGGTATTTTCTTTAATCCTCTGAATTCTCGGTTACTAAATTGTATCGTTGAAATTATTCTTAATCGCGTAAATTTAATAAATAATCATATGGAAAACACTTTTCATTTGTTTTTTTACTTTCACGCCCAACTACTATACAATAATTACGTTGTTTCGGTATTTTGACGAGAAAACGCAGGAAACATCCGTTGTATCATTTTAGATAGATTGTATATTTTGTATCTGTAGAATTGAAATCAAAGCTATGTATATGTTGTCTCCATTCTTTTCTTATCGGATTGTTGATCCCAATGCGAATGCGTCACTTAAATTTTATAAAAGACAATTAAGAACATCAAAAATAAAGTGATACGTAAATATTTCACAGTGCAATATATTATGTAATTAATAATAATTATATATTTATGAAAAAATAATTACATCAGATTTAATAATAGCAATTGTTTTGAATGTACATAATATGAATAAATGATTACATCATAATAGTAATAATCACAATTGTTTTATTTCCCATTTGTTGCAACCCTAGCATATTTTCATGTAGCAGCAGAAGTACCTACACTGGCGGCGCGGCGGCATCGTGCGACATCAAAGGCATTGCCTTACTAGGTAAGTTTATAATGACTCATTTCTTTTATTATATAATTTACGTTTTACTTTTACAGAATCCGATTCAATGGATTATGAAGACGAGTCACACAACGCCATACGATAGTGATGATGAATGAACATTTCAATAAATGCATGCGTGTTTTTTTATGTTGTTTTGTAATTGTTAATTGTTTCTTAAATAAAGAAATAAACTAAATATTTAAATGATGATTTGTTATTTGCAACACAACTTTATATTTGAGATTCTTTACAAATGTATATTTAGTTTTGTATCATCAAATTTATAAATTTTATTCCATAGTTTTCAAAATTAAATGTAAATGACCATAAAAACATTAATAAAGTAAATCATTGATGTAAGGTCAGGGAACGTAATACATATATACATCTGACCATGTAGAAGCTAAGTCTTGTTGACTGCTGAAGTCTGTAAAGTTTTGTTGTCTGCTGAAGTCTGTACGCAATGAAAATGTCTGCCGTTTCGAAAATAAGTTTTTAAGACCCTAATAAATAAAATATATGAATGGCAGATCTGGTCAAATACTTTCAAAATTGTATTTTTTTCAGCACTTTCATAAGTGTCTGCCAGAATGTTATCCGCGTGATAATGGTCTGCCATTGTTATTTTCCGATAGTAATAATAATCTATTTTCAAATATCAAAATGGCAGACGTGGTCAAATGGTTTCAAAGTTCGCCAAAAATTTCCACCTGTCTTACCTAAGCGCGCGCCCCGTCCACCACTCTGGGCTTAGTGACTCCTCATCTCATGTATAGTAGGTATAGGGGAATCAACACACAAAAATCCAGGTCTGGTCAAATACATACAGGTAGCTTTGCGCTAGCTCTCTAGCTATTACTTCTTATGGAGAGAAAACGTAAACATGTACCACGGGCGAAGCCGGGGCGGACCGCTAGTAAATAATAAAATAATAAATAGTGTATTAGATTTGTTATTGTATCTTGTATACCTACGAATAATTATTCTTACGTCTTGTTGGGAAATGTTCAAATACCTACCTATTGAAATAATTTACTGTTACAAATCATTAGTGTTATTAGTTTTGAGTGAATAGGCATGGATCAGAAATTCAGAATATAATATGCTACTAACTACTCAAATACATACATGTTTACACAACAAACACCACTGACCTCTATAACTATAAGTTATAGAGGTCAGTGACCGTCAGTGACAAACACTATGGACAAACACTACGCTCGCGAATGCAAATTCGGTGATTTACTAATTATTGATACCTAGTCATTGAATTCGTTTTGAAATAGCCTGTACTTTGTAATTTTTAGTGTTATAGACATTTATAAAATGTGGTGCTCATTTTTTTGTAATAAATCATCCCGAACGCTATTGTATTTTCGTTGTTTTATTTCAAGTGAACACCTATACAATTTTGTCACGAGCCGCCTCTGGCCTCTGGGTGAAATAAACAAGTCAAATGATTTTTGTTCTAATTGTATTTTGGTAGTAGTTTGTTTAGAATTTACATTACCATTGTTTAATTTTTATTTTGTATTTGCAGTAAAATAAAAAGATGAAAAACTTCATTAGGTATATTGTACGACACCTCACTCTGAATCGCGCTAGCGAAATTTTTTCGTTACAGAGCACATATACAACTTTCGGACAATCTTCATTGAGGCCGGCCGGCAAATCGAGTATGTCGAGAAACTTCACTTATTCGATGGAGGTATTCTACCTTCCTTCCTCCACAGTTGTGGGACCCCGACGTGCATTGAACACGCAGCTTTCTGATACTAGTAGCTAAAATCAAAACCACAGATATGTCTGTGATCAAAACCATAATAATATTTTTACCTATTATTTTACTAAAAGTCGAGTGCATCGAAATCGTAAATATGTTTTTCACCTTCCTGGTTTTTTTTCCATAGTAAATAGTGTTTTTGATTTGTTGTTGTATGAATAATTATTCTTACTTGTTGGTTATGAAATGTATTTTGAAATAATTTACTTTTACAAATCATTAGTGATATTAGTTTTGAGTGAAAATGCTTGGATCAGCATAATATCATATTTGCTACTTCAAATACATGTTTTGATAAAAAAAAAACAATAGTGTAATGTAGGTAATAAAATAAAACTGCGTTTTATTGTAGGTAATCAATTTTGACATTATTTATTTCCCAAAATTACAATAAAATAGTTTACGCCAACAAATATAACTTTTATTTTTATAACAATCCTACTTCCTACTAATGCGAAAGTTCATACATGTTTCAAAAGAAAAACTTTTACTTTTACTATTATTTCAATTTATCCGGTTTAATTAAGACTTAATATTGATACATATGATCATTATAAATACAAATAGGAATTAACAATATAACGAATACGTGGCACAACTAAAATTTTACCGATACCACCCGTGGTCATTCTCCTTTGTGGGTCATTTGTAACAGGATGGCGGTTCTACAGCGAAAAAAGAAAAATGATGGTCAGAACGCTGATACCGGATACCTTAAGATACTGTAATATAAAATATTACTAGATTAGATAAAATATTATAGGTAGTATCTTCACCGTGTGTGACGCGCTTTACATTCACGCCATCTAGAGTTAAATCTTTATCATTTTTGTATACGTCTGTGTGTGTAAACGACCCTGTATGCAATGACAGATGTTAAAACGCATAATTTTACCGAATTGGGTGGATTTTAAGGCAATGATATAACATATTTCAATAAAATATAATATTCAGTAACCGCCATGACTATTCCTAGGTTTGATGACTATTCCAATTACGCAAAAACTCAAATAAACTAGAAATGTAGAATTCAGCGCCATCTAGCGGGATATTGGCTGGGAACAGATCGTTGCAATCACCTTAAATATTTCAAAAACATGCATGTCTTGAACTATTTTGATGGTGTTAATGTGAATCTGTCAGACAGCTATTAAAACGCTTTTTTGTTTATAAACCGCTGCACTATTATCATGCTAGACTAAACATTCTTTAATTCTTTGTGATTGTGAAAATTCCCGGAATTTTGAATCAATTTAAAAATACATGTTCTTAATTATGTTTTTTAAATTAATTCTAATTAGGTCAAATACTAAATAGCAAAGTTTTGTAGTAGGTTGTAGATGTTTTAGTAATGAGAAAAATCATTTAATAATACAGTTCTAAATTGTCTTGTTTAAGTATAAAGTTAACAAAACAAATACTAAATTCTATTGATATCAACATTTATTTTTATTTTTCTATATAAACTTACGACTAACTCCTAACCTTTACCCATAACGCACGTCAAGCATTCGTGAAGAAGCTATTATTTTAATTACTGTGGTTTAGAGATCAGAAATTCTAATAAAAAAATACGTTGCCTTTTTAGTCGTGAAAATAAATCCGAAAATAGGAGATTCAATAGGAAATTCCAGCTTCTAGCGTTTTACAACTTACAAAAAACAAGTTTATTTAAAGCATTGACAAAATAGCGTGGTTGTGAATAAAAATCCATTATTCATACGCCCTACAAACGTCTGCTATTTTTACACGCGAGAAATTATAACATTATCCATCAACTGCTTACTCATAGCCCAGTGCCACATTTTCTATTTACGCGTATTTATAGAAAATATTCGCTTCCGTTAGATAGCGGGTTGCTATCTTCTAGCTTTGATCTATTAAAGTTATATTAACTGACCATCCCTAAGCTGTTTGTCTGTTATGCTGTCAAGCGGAAATTGTTGTATCGATTTTGATGAATTTAAATTTGAAATTCTCAAAGAAGGATGGGATATACATTTTTTTCAAATACCAAGAACTAGCAGGTAAAATATAAATTGGCCTTGTTGCATGAAAGGCTTGTACAATATAAAGGTTTGTATACATTCATTTAAAATAAAACCATATATAAAAATGAATCGCAAAATGTGTTGGTAAGCGCATAACTCGAGAACGGCTGAACCGATTTCGATAATTCTTTTTTTATTATATTCCTTGAAGTACGAGGATAGTTCTTATGTAGAGAAAACGTAAATATTATGTACCACGGGCGAAGCCGGGGCGGACCGCTAGTTTAAAATAAAACCAAGTGTAGCACTTCTTTAAACTCAACTAAAAATACTTTAAATCAATATGAATTAAAATAATTACAAAATAACATCCCTTGAAACTATACTAGAATGCTAAACTATACTATATATCCTACCAAACAAAAATTTAAATGAATTGATGGCCTGGGAACTGGGAATGAAGTGGGAACATTTGCAACAAATATAAGCTACTATAGTGTCTAAATAAAAATTATTATATCAGCCAAACAAGATACATATTCTAAAACTAATGAATTACTTACACTGCCATCAAAATCAAACTTCGCCAACACGACCTCCAACACATGATGGGGCTGCGCTGGCGGCGGGGCAGCCGCTTGCGCGTTCGCCTGGGGCAAAGGCCTAACCAGGGGCGTAGTGTCCAAGTAGTGCAATCTATAGAACGCTAACAATGCTGGCATGTCTGCGAACAGCTGGTTTCCGATACGGAACCGCGTGGCTCCGTCCGCTGATACTACACGATTTATTATGTAGTGGGACACACGGTCGTCTTCCCTGTAAAGTAATTAATATAGCTTAAGCTCAAGAAACTATTGTCACTGATCCTTAATAAGCATACAAAGTTTGAAGTTGAAAGTTGTGTTTCCTTTGGTATGATATTGTGTTGATGCTTTTATTGTTTTAATAGTTGATATTTTGGAGATCGTTTTCATAATTAATCAGCTCACTTTTGTTTTCATTACAGAGACATAGGACTCTTGTGAGTCTGTGGGTTCCCTGATGTATAAGTTGGCAAACACAGTTCTTGTGTGTTTAACATGACACATCACATCACATCATATTACAATCCAAAATGACTCAGATTTTGAGTACCGTAAATGAAAAATTGTTGATTGGAACTAAATGAACTTTGGAATAGAAATAGCATAACAAGTAATTATCTCAAATGTGTAACATGGCTGTTAAGGAGGAATCATTCATATCATTCAGCAAGTTACAAATGTATATAAATTAAGATATAAAAATTATTTATTTATTTATTTATTCAAAAAACACACACTAACATTACGGCCCCAAATAAAGGAATTATATTCCAACTGGCTTCTACTAGAGTATTGTATAAATTAATAATAGCTCTAATATTCGAATTATAATTTACCTGACACATAATACATAGTCTCCGTGTATAGTCTTCGAGTCTCTGACGAGAAACACTCCACTCTCAGTCTCATTGAGCAACAGCTTTGTTGCTTCCGCTCTCGACAGTCCGCCGAAATACCAGCTGTAAACACAAAACGTTGTATTAATTTTTTATTTTGTTGTATTATTATTATTTTTTTACTTTTTATTAAAAGTTAAAATTGTAGCCTTACTCCATGACGTGACGGTATTGCCATGAAGCAACCTTGAAATGATACTTTCAACACGTCTAAAGAAGTTTCACTTCAAAAAAATTGCAAATGTCCTAAACGTAACAATTTTCCTTTATCAATTGCTTCACTGTTATAAATACACAGATTAGTTGAAAATCTAATTAATCTATCTTTATAGCATCAGGAAGTTAAACTAATGCATATTTTTATGTTCTAATAATCTATTGTCACAAGCAACAAGGAAACAATGTATCTATACATTATTTTAATGTTTAAGTTACTCTTTAATATTGAAATATAATAGATTGTGTTTGTGGAATCCTTTATGTACAAAAATTCAATGTGTTTTTGTATTGGTTTTCCCAGAGCCATTACATAGTTTAAAATTTTTGCTAGTCATGGTGCATGAAATTCCCTTATATTGATTGTTACTGGTTGTTTAAATTTTGCTTTGCGTTTAATCCTTTTTCTCTAATGTTTGATTCATTTTCGAAATTTTATGTTATCTACAATGTTTAATAGACATTATAGTTATTTTGAGTATATTACTTTTAAATGTATAATTGTATATGTGTGTTAAATAATTATTTTTTCTTGGTGTAATAGGTATATAAAACTATATTTATTCACTTAACTTCACTTTAATAAAAGAAAAAGCATCAACAACTATTCAAACCTATACAAATTTTGAATAAAATTAATTCAAATTCAAAGAAAAGCCGGGGTCTGAATCAAATTCTTCAACATGTTAAATTCATTTACATGACATAAAACATAATAAGAACATTAAAACAAACACATAAAGTATAGTTAATAGATTTTTGTTTATGTTCCTGGCAGTTAACCTGTCCGAAACTGGAGCAGTCATAAAATTTCTTGAAATTGTTCTAAAACAAGCTTTTGACATGTTTTACTTATTTGCCGTCTGATTTTAATACATAATGTAACAACAAATTTACTAATTCATTTTTATTTTTATGAGTTTTTGAAATTAAAATAAATTAGTTTGCTCGTTGCTTTACTTTTAAAGCTGAAAAAAAGCTGTAAAATTATGCTTTCAGAATGGAAGTCAGAATGAATTTAGAGATGAGATTATAATTTTAAAAGACTACGAAAACATGCTTAAACTCATAAAATACCCTCGCTCATTAATATATTGTACTAGCGGTCCGCCCCGGCTTCGCCCGTGGTACATAATATTTACGTTTTCTCTACATAAGAACCATCCTCGTACTTCAAGGAATATAATAAAAAAAGAATTATCGAAATCGGTTCAGCCGTTCTCGAGTTATGCGCTTACCAACACATTTTGCGATTCATTTTTATATATAAGATTTGTCACTCATTCTTGATAAATGTACAAAGTTTGAATTAAATCTATTTCTTTAAAGTTAATTAAATGAGTCTTAACGAGTAAGTTACATACAAACATACAGATGAAGCCATTGTAAGTATGTAAATAAGTTATAACTTTCTATATTCTATGAATAATATATTTATGCAACATTTTCTTAATGAGCATTTCATGGAAATTTAAATTGATAAAGATGCAATTGATAATGTATCTCATTGCAGGTAGTTTATCTGTGTTACTCCTAATATAAATAGATTTCATTTAATTTTACTTGGTTCATTCGAAATCGCGATTAAAACTATGCCATGATAATTTAGTGTAGATTTTGTTTGTTAATTTTGTTTTCCCATTTAGGCGAATAACTAAATATTACCTGGACATGTCATTTTGGTCGAACGAGACCCCTATAGTAGGGTTCGCCATCCTAGAGTCTGATAAGTCACAGGCACCAATTAGCATTCATCGGAATCTCATCGCTGCCGGAAGTCAGCCGCTGATTACAGCACACTTATCAATCTCCGCCGACACATGCACTTCCCCCAGACCCAACCAGCAACGTTCCCGTTATATTAACACCAAGAAAACAACACTTATATCACTACATTAAGAGGAAATCACAATTTGTTGACATCTATCTTCTAGTAGTGTCATCAGATCACCAAGTTATATTGACATCAAAACACATGTTTCCGTATTTTCTGCGCGCTGCTGAAGCGTCGCCGGTCACGCGCATACCTTTCCAACTAACTTCTAATGAGATAAATGGAATAAATCTAATAATAGATTGAATTTATAAATAATATTTCATAGGCCACACACGCGCCACACAACTTTTGGGCGACGGGGCGTAGACAAATTAGAAGTTTTTTCTTATTTTGACGCATTTTGTTCTGTAGTTTTGTGTAATCTTTGGTTAAAGTTGTCTATGGAATATATTATGAAAATCATTCATGAAAATCAGCAATAAAATATTATAAACAGGAAGTAAACAGGTTTTAAAGATTACCCAGAATAAACTGCCACAAAATTTACTAATTAGATATCGTACAAATACAAATATATATTTCTTAAATATCTAGTTTGTGTAAAATTTGATTGATTATATTTTTTCTCATAAATGAATCCTTTAAAGGATTAAGTTATTTAAGAAATTAATTTAAAACAATGTTGCGTAACAAATGTTTAACAAATACAAAAATAAATAATGTTTCCTTTGAAATTTTAAAATTTCGCAAAAAAATTATGTTGACAAGTTAAGTAGGTTACACATCATCTTCGAAATTTTAGTCTATGGTACGTGTCCATTGTTTTTCTACAATGTTATTTTTCTGACTGCTGCTGGTGGACGAAAATTTTGTTCTCGCTGCGTCGAGAGTGAGTTTGTGCTAGTGTTCGTGTTCGATACAGTGATTTATTTGCAATAGATCACGAAGATGTCGTCACCGAGCGCTGGAAAACGTCGTATGGACACAGACGTCATAAAACTGTATCCTTTGTTATCTTCCATACTGATACAAAGCACCTACTGCGTTGGTCCTCCATGTAAATAAGTAGGTAGTTAAAGGGCCATCAGCTGATTGTCACGATCCCATACAAAATCGATACAACACATTTGTGAATTAACATTAAAGCTATTTCTAGGTAATGGGACAGTTTAGGATACCTTATAACAATATTTTATACAGTTATAAGATATTTGAAGGGATTACCAGGGTGGTACATTCTTTGTGTAGGTCCATGGACATATCTATATATAACACGTAGATAAACGACGATACGCTTGCGAACGGTGCTCTTCCGTGTTTTAGATTGTGTATTTCGTAATTCGTATGTAGGCCATGGTCTTAATTGCGCATTATTGTTACCTATAAAGGCCCTAATGCATTTTAACAAATTACTTATTAATATACACTCCATATATCATGTGCATATTAATATTTATTTGTTCTTTCATTTCTTTGTCATAGTGCACAAAGGCTCATGATATATAATTCTGGAATGGTCTCTCCCTTATAAAAACATACAAAGAATCCTTTGTTTCTTAATATTTTTATTTTATTAAGATTCATCTATAGCATATTCAGTTCAACTCTACAACAATTTGGTATTCTGCCAATTTTGTTTATGATGTAAATAGTTATTAATAAACAAAAATAAATTATGTAAATTATTAACAATATTTGCACGACTGAATATAAAATAAAAACCAGTACTATTAATACATGTAAACAATTAAAAAACCTGTATCAGAAAGAAAAACATTATTAAAATTGAACAACAATAGATTATATTTTATGATTATATAGCTACTGAAAAAAATAAACAAACAATTTTAAATTTAGAGCAAGTAATTTGCTGATTAATTGGGTAAAATTAAGAACAATAATAACACTTTAAACACTGAAATTACATATAATTGAGTGTTAAACTATTAGCAATTTACTAATAGATCTTTAAATTGGTTCAATGTTAATTCTAATCTATGAAAAACATAGTAAAGCAGCAAATATTAGACGCAATAGTTTAAAAAACAATACAACAGGTGTGTCTTTTTGTTCCCTATCCTTAGGGACATTAACTTAATAATTCATTGCCCTGTCTTTGTTCAGGCTGATCAAAAGTGAATAATTCATAGTAAATATAGAAGGGATAGAAATTGATAGCCTCTATATATTCATTTCATTTGCAGATAATGTGGCTTTTGATTTGTGAGAGTATTTTTTAGTATTTATTTATACACTTAAATAATTAGTATTGGGTTTGATGTAGGTAGATTGTAGTAGATATCTATCATAAAATATTTTTAGTTGTTACAGATAATAAGCAAACAAAAGTATAAAGCATTAACTAGCATTTCACCCGCAGGCAAAGCCACAGGCAAAATGAATTATTTGAAACTACTCTATGCGTGTTCAGAGTAAAATTTCAAGGTCGCGTCATGACAATACCGTCACGTCGTGCAATAAGGCGACGATTTTAGTATCTTTCAATCTTGCCAAAAAGTTTCACTTCTGACCGTGTGTTTGGTACACACGCTCTTTTTTACCTATATACCTTTTGTTTTAAACAGATACATAAGCTACATAAATCTGTTCGTTAGTTTTCCCGTGAATGAGGATTACACATACATAGGTATGTCCTGTGTTCACACATCCTCACCCATTTTCATGTTTTTAATTGTAATAATAAATATTGTAAACACATATAAAAGTTGTGAAACCTGTTTTTCAAGATTAACAAGAAAAACAAAAAAGATATAAACAATAGTATAAATTACTTATTACTTTTAATCCTAGTAATCATGCTATAAGCATATTAGACCTAATTTCTTATCTTTAGATTGATAATAGAATTATTTATCAAACTAGTAATTTGCCCTGACCTCACCTCAGTTAAACTTGGGACTAAAAAAGACAAAAAAAGGCAATCAGCAGTAATATCACTATCTGCCAGTTAAATAATTTCCAAAATCCGTTCAGTAGTTACAAACCTTGCAATACCCAAACATACAAACTTTAACTCTATAATATATGTACATTAAAGGTAACATAATATATCCGTTACCCCTTCGCTTCTATGTATATTTTAGGCAATAAAAATCTAGTATCTAGTATCTACTAGTATGTATCATACATTTTTAAGGGTAATGTAGTTATTCCATGGCCATATAACAATAGAAAAAGTATTAGTTCATATATGTATTAGCGAAAAAAGTACAATTAATACAAATTCGATGCATTTACAATACATATTAGTATTAAAAAAATAAAGATTTGTTTGGTATGTATTACCTAATTATGAACAAAGCTGAAAACTTTCACTTATAATTTCGATCATGCAAGATATATTGTGTATGTGACCGTTAAATTTTTCTCCAACACCTTGAAATAGGTACTAAGCAGTTGTTCATAACTCGGGTCATTGCCATTTACAAGCATTGCGAAATTATACATATTATGCACATTAGCTTGTAACTATCTGCTATTTTAACAAGCGAGTAAGGATTTAATATTTTTTTAAAGTGAAACTTTTATTACATCGTCTCAAACTTTTTGGTCTGTGTAGCGCATGTCGCGTGACGGTCCACAGTATTTTTTTTACCCTTCTTTTGCGACAGCCTAATTTTATTGAATGATCGTATGGATATATACATGACAAACTCAAGAGTAAAACTCCCATGAAGCTCACTATCATAGTTTTCGAAAAAATGCAATCTGAATAAAAAGTACCGGTTTTTTATATAATTCAATTTTTATTTTTTATTAATTTTTCTATCATTATAACACATTTTTTTGCATTGCGAGCGTCAAGGCTAGCCATAGGGCCAATTTTCGAACCATTCGGGGAAGAGCTGTAACTTCGCAATTTCGAGATAATCGCATAAATAACAAAATTTCATTTCTTTTTTTGTGACTGAACTCTTAAGAGTAAGCGGATTATTTTTACTTTAAAACATAGTTATATGTATGGACTACTTCCACAAAATATACCGATCGCGAAAAGAGCGGGACTCCGGAGATATTAATTTCTGAAGAAATACCGATTCCTTAACGATTTTTTTGTATAAAATCCTAAATCACACTTTATCAATATCTTTATTTCATACTTTCATATAAAGGTAAGTAGGTACCCCAATTACTATTTTTTAGGGTTCCGTAGCCAAAATGGCAAAAACGGAACCCTTATAGTTTCGTCATGTCCGTCTGTCCGTCTGTCCGTCTGTCCGTCTGTCACAGCCGATTTACTCGGAAACTATAAGTACTACAGTGATGAAATTTGATGGGAATATGTGTTGTATGAACCGCTACAAAAATATGACACTAAATAGTAAAAAAAAGAATTGGGGGTGGGGCCCCCCATACATGTAACTGAGGGATGAAATTTTTTTTTTCGATGTACATACCCGTGTGGGGTATCAATGGAAAGGTCTTTTAAAATGATATAAAGTTTTCTAAAAAACATTTTTCTTAAAGTGAACGGTTTTTGAGATATCAGCTCTCAAAGTCGTAAAAAGTATGTCCCCCCCCCTCTATTTTTATAACTACGGGGTATAAAATTCTAAAAAAAATAGAGGTGATGCATGCTAATTAACTCTTTCAACGATTTTTGGTTTGATCAAAGTATCTCTTATAGTTTTTGAGATAGGTTGATTTAACTGTAATTTATTATATTTGCTGCTACGGAACCCTTTGTGCGCGAGCCCGACTCGCACTTGGCCGGTTTTATTTATTTATTCTTTTTGTTTATAACTTTTTATTTTTTATTTTACGGTAAAAAGTAATATAGGTAAAGTTATACAATTCAATTTACTAACAATAATGTCTCATCAAATTTTCTATAGTATTCCGTCATCTGAGAAACGCAACTCTTTATGTAAGTTCAATTTATATTGTGGATTTTATAAAAAAAATCGTTAAAGTACCGGTATTTTTTCAGAAATTAATATCTCCGGAGTCCCGCTCTTTTCGCGATTGGTTTTTTTTGTGGAAGTAGTCCATACATATAACTATGTTTTAAAGTAAAAATAATCCGCTTACTCTTAAGAGTTCAGTCACAAAAAAAGAAATGAAATTTTGTTATTTATGCGATTATCTCGAAATTGCGAAGTCACAGCTCTTCCCCGAATGGTTCGAAAATTGGCCCTATGGCTAGCCTTGACGCTCGCAATGCAAAAAAATGTGTTATAATGATAGAAAAATTAATAAAAAATAAAAATTGAATTATATAAAAAACCGGTACTTTTTATTCAGATTGCATTTTTTCGAAAACTATGATAGTGAGCTTCATGGGAGTTTTACTTTTGAGTTTGTCATGTATATATCCATACGATCATTCAATAAAATTAGGCTGTCGCAAAAGAAGGGTAAAAAAAATACTGTGCGGTCGGCTGCCGAGTAGGTATAAAGCAGTGTTCGGAACCGTTTGAACAGTTTCACTTTTACCGTGGTTTCATAAAACCACACAACATTTTTATTAAGAATACAGAGTATAAAATTTTTCAAAAAAGAAAATAAAAAAGCAAGTATGTCTATCCGAACTTGCATTACAATGAAAGTCAATAATAATTTAATAAGCATATATAAAAAAAGTTGTTTTGTACTGTAGCCTGTAGGTTACAGACAAGGTGTTACCCCTGGGGTCGTTCACCTCATTTCATCCCAGACAAGCGGCGCGTCCCGACTTCACTTGGTCGATAAATTATCTCAGTCAATAATAATACATTATTTGATAGTAGAAGATAAAAAAGTAGATTTAACGCGATATTCAAATGAAAAATATTTTTATTAAATTTTCCTTTGTATATTCGTGATTTTTTCTTTATTAATAACAAATTTGCATCATAGTTTCAATCAACGTAAACAATAACCAATAATCACATTTGTGTTTATTTTAGGCTTATCTGTGTTTTAAAATAGCTGCAAGATTTTTTTTGTTTTGTCTAGATATAAAGAATTAAATTTTTTCTATAGATTTTGATAGGGGTATTTCACATGCGGAGGCCCAATTTATAATATGTACTACTAGCTTACCGCCCGCGGCTTCGCCCGCTTTGTCTCAAACCTAATAAATTATACACTAAAACCTTCCTATTGAATCACTCTATGTATTAAAAAAAACCGCATCAAAATCCGTTCCGTAGTTTTAAAGATTTAAGCATACAAAGGGACATAGGGACAGAAAAAGCGACTTTGTTTTATTCTATGTAGTGATTTGTAAACAGATTTTGCACTATTAAATCAAGAGCCAGAGACCAAAAAACAAAATATCATGTTATCTTAAATAACTTTTTGCTATAAATATAATTAATAAAAGCAAAATACATGTCAATACTCCAACTATCATATTATGTTGACCACTAAAAAGCCTCGTGGTGTAGGCTCCAACTATCATATTATGTTGACCACTAAAAAGCCTCGTGGTGTAGGTAAGAAGACAAAACCACAGGATTCAACTTCCTATTTATATGGATCAAGTAAATTCCCACACTCAAGTAAAGACAGATAAGGAATTTTATCAGAAGTGTACCAATCACTTCCTGTTCAAGTGGTGATAACACATATTGTGTTTTACAGTTTTGAATCTATGCATTTTGTTAAATACACCGGTTGGTATGAACCATATTATCTAGGAAGTGAAACTAAAAGCATTTAAAATATGACCTATCTCTAGTATGTATCCCATAGTCTCTATCTGAAGAAAAATCTAAACAACTAAGTTAATTAAATAGTAAGGAAATTAACGCGAAATCCAATTTATCTACAAATATGAAAAAAGAATAGAGAAAAAAATCTGCTGCATATCTGCAGGAAAAATCTGTTGAAAAATTAAATATAGAATAAATAAAAAAAATATCGCTCTTTCTTATAAATTACTCAATAATGTTATCACAGATACTACATCTGTATCCTTACAAAATTTGTTTGGAAGAAATCGCCCAGAAGGGACAAATGCGCGCTGTATTAACTACCAATAAAAGTGTTATCGCAAATCTTTGAGGTGAAAAACTTTCCACAATATGACATTGGCAAAATTGTGGAAACGCAGTATCCATAAAAAATTGAATTGAATAAAAGTTTTATCGCCTATAATTGCAGAAAGACAGACGGACAGTAATTCGTACATTAATAATAGTATACACGACATGTAATATTGTATTTTGTAATCAAATTCGTATTTTACATTCTTGACTGACTCTTTTCTCTGCGTCTATAATGATCGGTAGGTTCCGGGATCGAGAATTTGACTATACAAAAAAAAAAAAAAATATTTTTTTTGACTTAAAGCAGCAATTTTTTTCAACGCCAATCTAAGTATACTAATATTATAAAGCTGAAGAGTTTGTTTGTTTGTTTGTTTGAACGCGCTAATCTCGGGAACTACTGGTCCGATTTGAAAAATTCTTTCGGTGTAAGATAGCTCATTTATCGAGGAAGGCTATAGGGTATATATCATCACGCTACGACCAACAGGAGTGGAGCCACGGGGGTGAAACCGTGCGGAGCAGCTAGTAGCTTAGAAAACTACGTTAAGTTATTGATCCCACGCTTGATCTCTCTTTGGTTACGTGGGCGTTCTATTCCATACGGCTATAATGTGGTGGATAGAGTGCACTGCTTAGACAAATATAAGCTTCAAAGTGCGTACTGTATGAGTAAACATAATATTTATGTGTATTTTTTTTTGTTGACCATCTACGATAAAACTATTCTGGCTCCTGAATCTTTTTTATCTTTTTTTGCGACATACGCATGTATAGCGTTATTAAATGTTATTAAATCGAGACGGCCATGCATCCTAATATGGTGTCAAGATCATTTGCAATCATAATAGAGCTGCACTTGTGACTGTTTGGGGAATATGATAATATTTAGTACTAGCTGTGCCCGCGACTTCGTCCGCGTGGAATAGTGACTGCATAGTAGTTACTACTTAACACACAATTATTGAGTAAACACGTCTTGAAACACGTACTATCATATACAACTAAATTATAAGTACTTACACATTATTATAAAGTTAAGAAATAAAATAAATAATAACACAAAAGAACTGTTAGTAAAATTTATTACTAAACTGAGCTAGGTATAAAACTTAGGTACAGAAGAGTTCAAAATTTCCAGGATGTGGTTATTCTCCCGCTCCCATATTCCTTCTACTTTCACAGACGTTCAACTTTTCCCTTTCACCCCTAGTAAATGGCAGAACCGATTTTGATCTAAACCATGTCTAATCATACCTATATATTATGTACATGTCATATCCTTTCGTTTGGTACCTACTCCATTTGGATTATGTATCCCCACTATCACCCCTAAGGTGCCCTATATGTAATAAACAGATTAACCAATTTTGATAAAACATGACTAATAGGCATGACGAAAGATTTTGAAATTCTCTTCCATAATGTGTGTATACGTTTACTATACAAGAAAAACCCTATATTTCGGTAATATACTTAAATTTAACGAAGATTAAAGCCATTTTTCAAAAAATATTTAATATCTGTGCCAAAACAGCTCGCAGGTGTCATGGCGTAGGCGTGACGTCAAACTTTGGTAAATACGTAATTATTTGTACGCATTGCGAAGAAAATTAAAAAAGTCTTTATTTAATATGTGTTATAGAAACGAATTACAAAGTTTATAAGTGGTGTGCAGTATTGCAGTGTGAATCCACATAAAAATAATGCTCAAAAATGTGTTAGTAATTATTTCAAGCGAAAAAATAATAAGAAATTATTGTATAAAGTTGGCGCGGAGAATCCCGAACCTTGTATTCGTGAATTCGCAATTATATTTCTGTTCTGAGTCGATAAAGCATACGTGAAACAATAGAAAATAAATAAAAATGGGTATTCTCAACATATTCATAACAACAAAATACATCTGACGTGAGTTGTTTACTTATGCGTGACGTCACGCGTGTTTTAGTCAAAATGGCGAACTTCAGAATTTCAATGTTTTATTTTATTGATAATCTCATTAATCTTAATGTTTTTAAGATTTCTAAGTCGCTATATTTAATTTATTTATTATACATTTTCCCTTAAAAACACTAATACGATCATTTATGGATACTGTCGTCATGCCTATTGTAATTCACACGTCATTTGATATGCCGCTTGATTATATTATTTGACCACATACGATTATTCATTCCCACTTTTACCGCTATAAATCAATAAATGGATGAACCGATTTTGATTAAATATTCCTCATCATACTTCTCACGTCAGGTCATGCCCTTTCATTTGATATGCCACTTGGGTATATTATTTGACAACTTTTATTCCCACTTTTATACCTATATCCAATAAATGGATGAACCAATTTTGATAAAATATGTCTTATTGTACTTTACACGTCATGTCTTTCATTAGATAAGTCACTTGAGTATATTTGATAAAATTTATTTATTTATTCCCACTTTTACCCCTATATCAAATAAATGGATGAACCGATTTTGATAACATTGGACTACTTAATTGTTTCTGACAGGTCATCTTTTTTCATTTGATATATCACTTGGGTATAACAGACAACATTCGTTTTTTTCATTCCCACTTTTACCCCTCTATATAATAAATGGATGAACCGATTTTGATTAAATACCTATGCCTCATTATACTTCTCACGTCAGGTCATGCCCTTTCATTTGATATGCCACTTAGGTATATTTGACAACTTTTATTGCCACTTTTATCCAATAAATGGATGAACCAATTTTGATAAAATATGTCTTATTGTACTTTACACGACATGTCTTTCATTAGATACGTTACTTGAGTATATTTGATAAAATTCATTTATTTATTCCCACTTTTACCCCTATATCAAATAAATGGATGGACCGATTTTGATAAAATTTGACTAATTGTTTGTGACATGTCGTCTATTTTCATTTGATATATCACTTGGGTATAACCTACATTAACAACCTACATTAACAACTAACATTAGTTTTTTTCATTCCCACTTATGACTTACCCCTATATAATATAATAAACAACTAATGTAACAAAAAAACGCATCTAATTGGTATTACCCGTTAGCGAGCTACGGTGGCACAGACAGACACGCAATACACACATAGCGGACATAACACCCCTCTTTTTGCGTCGGGGGTTAAAAATAATACCTATGACATAATTTCAAAGACCTTTTATATAGAAAATTTACCTAGAAGTAACCATAATGCTACATATTTGTGCAGGCTATAGACTTATGAGCAAAAATCTAAATAAAGGTCCTTTGACCCCCCCTACTACCCCCTCAGCATAACCACCCCCCCCCCACGCTTGGGGACTTTCGATATGATCATCTGGACATGTCAAGGAATAACTTTAGCGTATAATTTATGTAATAAAGTAATTCATGTATAGAATGCCTTAGCAAATGTTCGCTGTGATTACTTAAATGGTCATAACTTTTTTATTTATGAACCGATTGACATGAAATAAACACTAAATGTTAAATGAAGCTTACCACAATATATTAGTGAAAACCGCATCTAAATCGGATAAGCCGTTTCTGAGATTAGCGTGTTCAAACATACAGACAAACAGACAAACAGACAAACAGACAAACAGACAAAAATTTTTTTAACAACAGTTTTGGGTTTGGGATCGATTTAGTAATAACCCCTGCTAATTTTTTTTTACATATTTTCATTGTACAGACACCACTTTTCTAGAATTTTATTATATGTATTGATTTTCTGATGTTTGATTTTACGCGAGTATTATACGTTTAGAAATTAAAGACTTTTTAACGGATTTTAAACGCGATTTATTCATTCTATTATTTTCCTATGATAATATTTTCCGCTGACGTAATTAATTACGCCGCTCTCATTGTATTGTTACTTGATGCATTTTAAATTAGATACATGAATTGATTCCCTTCACTGGTTATGAATATATCAGACGTTTTTAACATAGTCAAAGATATCAGAGCTGCAAGTCAAATGAGATTTTATTTTATAGAAGTTATGTTTAACGCTTCTGATACTTATTGAACGGTAACAATAGCTATAACCAGTGAAACTTGAACGGTTATGGATACAGTTAAAGTTATGACGTCATCTTAATTTTTTTCTAATGTTGCAACCATTCTTGTAGCACAGATCTTGTTCGTGGTGTCTTCTCTATACGTATAACACTCTATAATGCTGCTCTGCTCTATAATGCTTAATGGTTACAACTTATATTTTCTTTAACCGTTACTTTAACAATTTTGTTTTTGCTAAAGAAACATGGTGCAACTCAGCCTAACAGTATAAGACCTAGCCTAGTTAATAAGCTATATTTCAAACGTTGTTTCCTTAACCACACCATCAGCATTGAAAGTAAACACGAGGTGACGATATTGGGCGGCCTGAATGAGTTCTGCGTGAAATTCTTCGGACCCGCCGGCAGTGAGTATGCTTTTACTGTTTTAGAAGTACCCTCATTAAGTTGAGATCAGTAAACATAAATGAATGAATGAATGAAAGCTTTTATTGTAAGAAAAATTACAGGTAACAATTATAGATAAAATAAGTTTGTATTCAGTATCTTGCCTGTCTTCCGAAAAATACCTCCTCCTAAGTCTTCCTTAATACTTACATATAAATGATAACAATAAAGAAAGAATGTATCTGTTTTCTGCAGAAAGGTAATCGTTATTTATAAACTACCTTAGATAGACCTAGTTAATATATTTTATTTTTGTTCACAGACATATAGTTAGGGAGCCAGGTGCAAATTGGGTTCATTATTTCCTCTCAAGAGATAATTCGTCAGAAGCATCAGAGTATAGTATTATAAAGCCTCGTGAACGTCAGCTGGCGCTCGGTTGGGGGGGTGAGCGGTTGTAGCCTCCCACGCACGTAGGAAAAAAAAATACATTCATTCATTTCCTCTCAGCTAAAAATTTGTCAAATTGTAGCTAACCCAATATCTCAACGAAAAAAAATAATCAGCTGGTTACAGCATGGTGTATTATACGTCAGCTGGTGGCTCGAACATGAAAAAAAAAAAATTATTTTCCGTGATTTCCTCTCAAACAAAAATTTACCTGATGATAGCTTATATGTAACTGTGGATAAATATATAAGTCAGCTGGCTGTATCTTGGTGGAAAAACCGTCAGCTGATACTTTGAAACTTATTACATAGGAGTTAGACAGAAGCATCTATTGCCAATTTATATGCATCAGCTGACTAGATTTTCCTCAACTTATTGCTAGCTGATTCTTTTATTTATCGCATCAATATATTTTTAACACTCTCACTCACAAATTTTCATCTGAGAGGAAATGACGATATCTTTAATTATTCGACATTACGCTTCAATATAAGAGTTGAGTTGAAATAAACATTCAGTATCAATATTTTTGAAACGAATAAGTATGTAATCAAATAATTTTATTTATTTAAATAATTAAATAATCAATTAGCAATAAATGAACTAGTTACTCGATAAAAAAAAAACAATATAATAAACTCTGCTCTTTTACGCATATCCAATTGGTTCACTGCTAATAATTTATTATTAAATGCAAAAAAAAAAACAAATTGTGTAGAATTTATCCTTCCAAATGTAAAAAAGGTGAAAAGGGATATTATTTTAAACGGGGAGGTATTATACCCTGTGGATTCCACTGTTTTTCTTGTGATTGGTTTGACACTAGATGAGAAGCTACAATGGGGGGCCCATGTTGCCACCACCGCTGCTAAGCTTAGTTCAGCTGCATATTCAGTTCGAAGAATAAGGCATCTCACCGATGAAGACACGGCTAGATTGGTTTATTTTAGCTACTTTCATAGCATTATGTCCTATGGAATTCTGCTATGGGGCAGGGCTGCAGATATAGAAACTATATTTATATTACAGAAAAGAGCCATACGCTCTATATATTATAATTTACGTGCTAGGGACTCACTAAGAGATCTATAATATCAGATATCTATATCACTAAGATTCGGAAAGCAGTATCTATGGAGAAGAACCGGCAAGAAACTCCATAAAGATATCGTCATTTCCTCTCAGATGAAAATTTGTGAGTGAGAGTGTTAAAAATATATTGATGCGATAAATAAAAGAATCAGCTAGCAATAAGTTGAGGAAAATCTAGTCAGCTGATGCATATAAATTGGCAATAGATACTCCTATGTAATAAGTTTCAAAGTATCAGCTGACGGTTTTTCCACCAAGATACAGCCAGCTGACTTATATATTTATCCACAGTTACATATAAGCTATCATCAGGTAAATTTTTGTTTGAGAGGAAATCACGGAAAATAATATTTTTTTTTTCATGTTCGAGCCACCAGCTGACGTATAATACACCATGCTGTAACCAGCTGATTATTTTTTTTCGTTGAGATATTGGGTTAGCTACAATTTGACAAATTTTTAGCTGAGAGGAAATGAATGAATGTATTTTTTTTTCCTACGTGCGTGGGAGGCTACAGCCGCTCATCCCCCCAACCGAGCTCCAGCTGACGTTCACGAGGCTTTATAATACTATACTCTGATGCATTTTACTAATTACCGCTTGAGAGGAACTTGGTCATAAAATCTGCTTCTGGCTCCCTAACCAATACGTCTACGACGAATCGATACAATGACATACAATAATAAATGTAATATGTATAATGTAATGGTTTAGTTCTACCCACTTGGCGCTTAAAACAATTTGCAAATTGCAGCTAGATGGCGCTGATTTTCGTCGTCGATTTCTCAGCTGTAGGATGTCCACTGCTGGACATAGGCATTCCTAAATAATGATTTAAAAACGTCTCAACGTAAACAGCTAGACTCTCTATCGCCAATTAACCCATTGACCACCGAGCGGCCCGATCGGGCCGAGACACAATAGATTTTCTATTGTGTCTGTGATCCGAGGACTGACGGATTAAAAGATTGCCAAAAAGATCCGAGCGGAGTTGTATAAAACATTTATTCAAATTAACACCTTATTTCGTGGCAGTAATGTTCAAAGTCATTCAAATGCACATTAGAAAACTCTGCCTATTATTTGTGTAAGCAGAGTTTCGTTTCGGACATTTTAGAGTGTGACTGTGAGTCTAGGTGTTTTTTACTCATTTAATACGAAGGCGGCGTGTACCGTTCCTACCTAGCCTCTTATTTTTAGTTCCACCTACATAAAACCTAAAATAGATACACGTAATATGACGTTTTTAAAATTTTCTACCGCTTTTTCTGCTAGCTCCCTACGAGGGCGGCGTGTGGCGGGTGCGCGTGCACCTCCCGGACCACTACCCGTTCAAGTCGCCGTCCATCGGCTTCATGAACAAGGTCTACCACCCGAATATTGATGAGGTGTCCGGAACTGTTTGTCTGGACGTTATCAATCAAGCGTGGACCGCGCTTTACGGTGAGTGGTAATTGTATTGTGACTTTGAGGTGTTAATAGGGTTGCCAGGAGTAAAAAATGATTGAGGAAGTTAGATTCATAAAAGTAACGCTTCGGGAATTTGGCTTATTTTGGTAATAATAAATACCTTAATAAAATGCTGTGTTATTTTATACTTTTTGATGATTATAGCTTTATCTATAATTCTTAAGAACCTTCAATAATAGATTGAAGATAATACCTTTTTAGAAAAAAAATTTTCTTGGAAGACTGTTACAGAACAACCATTGAATTCACGAAATAAAATTTACCATATTATACTAATTACCATAAGGCAAAAGCATTCGGTTTTGATTATTTCGACTTCATTAACCATTAAGTAATAATTCCTAAACCCGTATGTTCCAGACCTATCAAATATATTCGAATCGTTTCTGCCGCAACTGCTGACGTACCCCAATCCGATCGACCCGCTCAACGGGGACGCCGCCGCCATGTACCTCCACAAGCCAGAGGAGTACAAGAAGAAAGTTTCAGGTGTGTATGAAGACCGTGTTTTATTTAAATACTAGCGGTGGGCCCCGGCTTTGCCCGTGGTACCTACATGTTTAAACTATCCTATCTCTCAAGTTGGATCGAACTGCACATGGTGTGCGAATTTTATTATAATTGGTTAAGTTTTAGTTAATTGAGGACAAACATTGTGACACGAGATTTATATACGTATATATTAAGATTCAAAAAAAAATAACGAAAAAGAAAGTTTTTTTTTCCATTCAAGTCTTTTTCAATTCAAGTCTGTATTCAATAATTTTCTGGCTAACTACAAACGAATATTTTTCCTCTACTATCCTCTAGAGCCTAGAACCATTAATCAGTCAATGTTAAGTTTCCGCACGTTTACGTACGTTTGTAGTAATCGTAAAATCTTCAAATCGGCATTTATTGAGATAAAATGTTTCGAAAATCGATTTTTTCGATTAACCGCATTAAATCAGTTTCTGGCTGACTACAAACGAATATTTTTATACAACAAACCTCTAGGACCATTTATCAGTCATTTTAACGTTTGTAATAATCGTAAAATGTTCAAATCGAAAGTTATTGAGATAAATTGACTCGAAAAATGGCTGATACTTAATTAATAATCCTAGAGGTTTGTAGTTGAAAAATATTCGTTTTAGTAATCATAATATATTCTCTTCGGAATTAGTTTTGAGTAGAAAATAAAATTGCTTAAAATGAATTTTTTTTAATATTTTTTCTGCTCAACTATGAACGAAAAAATATGCACTACAATCGACTACAATCGTTTATTTATAAGAATTATCAACCTGAAAAAATTTTTTTGCAATTTCGGGGATGACTTTTTTGGTGCCTATATTTTTTTGCCGCAACTACAAACAAAAAAAGTTTCACTACGTCTTACTTCTACACATCAAAATCTTTCAAATGAACACAAAAAATTGTGATTTTTAAAAGAAAATCATAAAACATGCTAAGTTGCATGGGTATTACTGTATTCTGTTATTAAGAAGTGTCTTGTAAGTTGCGCAGTGTAAAAGTCCCCTTGGTCTATTAATCTATATAACAAAAATGAATCGCAAAATATGTTGGTAAGAGCATAACTCGAGAACGGCTGAACCGATTTCGTTAATTGCATTTCTATAATATTCATTGAAGTACGAGGATGGTTCTTATGTAGAGAAAACGTAAACATGTACCACGGGCGAAGCCGGGGCGGACCGCTAGTTTACCATATAAATAATAAATTGTATAAATATATATCAAAAGTTCTAGTTACTTCATAAATAAATAAATATTTATTGTACAATGAATAAATGCATTAAAAATGGTATATAATTAATGTATTAAAACATGCTATTAATGTGTCTCTGATTTGTTGATTACGATGTTGTAAATGTTAAAAATATGTAATGACGATTCAAAAGTGCTTCTAGAAGAAGTCTAATTGAATAAATAAATGTTTGAGTTTGAGCTATTAACACATTCCACAGATTACGTGCGAAGATTCGCAACGGAAGAAGCCCTGCTCGAGAAGGACGCGATCACGGGCACGGGCGCCACGTCCGCGCCCGCGAACGGCGCTACAAGCGACACGGAGTCCTCCATGTCGGAGTTCAGCGACGATGAGGCGCACGACATGGAGTTATAACGCCCGCAGCGCTCGCTCGCCCGCACCCCCCCCACGTACCGCCCTGTACCGCTCACGTGCCAAGCGTTGTGATTTCGAATTTGGATTGTCGAAAATTGTAGTTGCCCGGTTCTTTTGAATTTGGAATTTGGATGTTCTAGATGCCTGTGAATTTGGAATTTTGGTTTTTTGAAATTTGGAAGCAAACGTGCTTGATGTCTGGTTCTTTTAAATTTGAAATCGAATGTTGTAGATGCCTGGTTGTCTTAAATTTGGAATTTTGTTATTTTGGAATTTGTAAGCGAACGTTCCAGATGCCTGGTCCTTTTAAATTTGAAATTTGGATACGTCGTTCTTTTGAATATGAAATTGGAATTCGGACCTTGCCTGGTTCTCTTGTTGTTGTTGTAGGTCGCCAGTGCTGTTCTCGGTTTCGGTTCGTGATCGCTTTTTGAATTATGAATTGATGTACATATTTGTTTTTTTTTTTCGAATTTGATCGAGCTCTGTGACGTTTAGGTACATATCGTTATTTTTTAATTTATTTCTTTGTCTGATTTTTTTGGTAACCAAGAATTTTTGGCCTCATTTCGCTTAGTAGTTCCCATATTTAAATAGTCTAGAAGTGTGAATTTGAATTACAACGCGGGCATGTGTATATTTCGCGCCAACTTATTGTCGAGATGAAATAATGATATAATCTGTGCCGTTTTCGCACTCGCATAAATACTTAAAACAGATTATATATTTTATGGACCACAAATGCCAATTCTAGGTTAAATTTGAACTGCTCATAAAATGTACGAACACGGCGTGTATGCTTTAACGTTGAATATAAAGTTTCGTGTTTAAAGTTCTCGGTGTGTTTTTGGATTGTTAGATATTTGTATGGCTTTGATCGTTGGGCTCGACGCGCACGTGCTTGGATATTATTAAATAAAACTGTCAACGATTTTGGCGCGTTGAGTTGTTTCTTAGATACGGCACCTGACGCTGTGATAATGCGAGTTGATCTTGGTGATGTAACAAAATTAAAAAAAAACCTTTTTTTCCTTAATGCTAAATTTGATCAGTGTGTAGTAAAAGTAAAGTAAAATGTCTTTAATCTTTCGAAAAAAAAACCGTCCACACTACTTAATCCATTTTTCAACCTTATACTTTTAGGTCGATCAAAGATTGACGAGCAATCCATCTCACTCTAATAAAGAACAGTAGTTTTGTTAACAGAAGGGAAAACAATTTAACAAAATCATTTTTAATTATGTCCTGAATAGGTTGTTATATAAATCCCATTATATTGGTCGTTATTTATAAAAAAAACTCACATTTGTATCTAACTAATAAGTAATCTTGCAAAATCTTTAAAAGATTCAACAATAAAATTGCTTCAATATTCATCGCGCACGCGTCAGGTGACCGTTGTTACGCTTAAGGTAAGCTACCAAATTAAAGTGTTCACGGTATTGTATCGGTAAAGTAGATTGTACTCGAAAGAAATTCGATAAATTGGTAGGTTACGTTCTTATGAACAATTTTTAATTATTTAGCTGGTACTGATGTATGTCTTTCTCTATGTATGTGAGACTGGCGCGTACACTTTGGATGTAAATCATAAAATTATAGTTCTCTAACGTACGAACTTTAACTAACATATTTTAATCTTGGTAATTTTAAGCGATGGCAACACAGCGGTGTCTAGTGAGCGAGATAGCGTTTTGTAAATATCTTTTTAAACTGTCCCCATAGCATAAATACAATCAATCTATTGAGCCCGTTGATGCGGACTGCAGTCATCACTATATCTCATAGGTATTTAATTTTTTTATTAGTGTTAATTTTTAATGATGTGTCATGTTTTGTGTTTTGTCCATCTCCCTCTGACACGGCTACCACAACATGTAGATTGTTTATATTAGTTGGCAACACTGAAAATTATTATTACGTGGATTAAACAAGGTATAGCCCACTTACTATGTTATATTAGTGAACGATATTAAAAAAATAGTAACTTACATCTAACTTATAATTTTAATGAATTCTGTATCTTACCAAAAAATTTAAATATCGAAGATTTATAACCTAAAAAATAATGTGTTTATTACAGTTTACTTTTTTTTTATCTGGATCTAATATAATGTACCGTAAGAAGATAACTGTGATTGCTTCCCTAAAAAAAGAGAATATCAAAAATTGTCAATAGAGGTTGAGAATATTGAAATGTTATATCTGTACTTAGTGTAATTGCTTTTTCGCTTAGAGATGTTTTATTTTAGCACAATTTAATTTTCTATGTTTGTAAACGCAGTCTTCCCTTTAATTTGTCACTTTCAGTTGTGAACTCGATTGTGGATTCATGTATTTTGATTTTAAAATTGACGAACATTGTTATTTTATCTTAGAACTCAGCGTCCGCTTAGTAGCAAACATCTTTCGTGCTTGTCAACATGACATTGACACTCAACTGGTCTTGCCAGTTGTGGCTTATTTTGTAATGTTCTTTTTAAAATCACTTGGCTCAGATTGTCGCTCTTGTTATCTACGTCACGGTTACATAAATTCACTGTTTAGGATATATTTTAAAACTAAATTTTATTACAAAGTAATTATTTGTTAATTTCCTACTTTTATATTAAACGCAACACTAAAATGTTTCAATGAAAAAGAACATTACAAAAATAGAGATCTCTACAAATGACATATTGCGATCCTGAAAGTGTTGCAAACGTCTTAATCTTAAGTCTAGGTTATAAATAGTTTTAAACTTGGAAAAATATATGAATAATATAGACATATTATGTATCTTTTAAATGAAAACTCAGCCATAATAATATATTTTGGTATAGGAGAAAACGAAAAAATTATTAGTTTTATCAAAGTTGGGTTGACGGATGTTTTTGGCATATTTTCGAGCTTTGTCCACCCGGCTTGTCGGTCTCTCACCGCAGGGGTAAATCTGAAATCATGATAACGTTTTTTAAGGAAAACTCTTTTAACCTGAAGCATTTGATTTGGCACCGCTTCGTCTGGCAACACTGATAAACTAAGTTTAGGAAAGTGCATTAGTTAAAAGTGTTTTTCTAACATGGCGGCACTAAACCGTCGATACTGATGTTGTAATATCGTTGGAATTAATAATAGTGTGTACCAAATTGTTCCGTTATGCCCTCGGATTTTGAAATCGGTTTAACATGTAACAGAATAAAAGTTTATAGTATATTTTTATTTGATTACATGTAATAAACTTACGTTATTTTTAAACTAATTCGTTGTTTTATTTATTTACTACCACCATGAAATATTACTACCTACTTGAAAACCAGCTCGAAATACATCTTTACAATATATGGCAACACAGCTTTATATTCGTTGAAATTGCAAATATGCAAGTACTAAATTCATTTATAAATAGTAATTTTAAAAAAATTTTGTCTGTTTTTTCCGGCTAATCTCAGGAACGGCTGGACCGATTGTGACAGGACTTTCACTGACAGATAGCTGTTGTTATATGGAGTATTGAGGTTATTTTTTATACCGATATTCCCACAGAAAAAACTCAATCACGCGCGCGGGGGAAACCGCGGGGCGCAGCTATTATCAAATAAAATAATATAAGAAAAAGTATAAGTACTACTGGACCAATTTGAATAATTATTTTTCCAATATAAAGCTACACACTCGCTGAAAAACAGAGTATAACCACGTATAACCATGTATAACTAACTATACTAAAAAAATTATCCGCAACAATGTCTACTAAAACCAACATAATCATCAAAATATAAAGAATTGCCATGAAATGTCAATAATCACATGCGCTGCGGAAACTATTTATGGTGGAACAAAAAAAGGTTTGCAATTTTATAAAATAAGTTGGTAGAAATGTTGATTAAAATAAGACTGTTTTGTTATCTCTACCACACTACTCTACTCAATGGTCAACCATTATATTAATTCTGATTCATTTCCATATAAATCATTGCATATCCAAGACAATTTCAATAGGTAGGTATCTGTTGTGTTGACTTTTTTCTGAACTCTTGAAATTGGGCATTTCATTTAAAAATATTGTAATAATTAATAATACATAAAAAATATATAGATAGATAGATAGATAACTCGTTTATTCATAGAACACAAAAAAATATAGGTACATAATATAAACACAAAACATAAAATCAATTAACAGAAACAAAACACACAGTATATTAAAAGAAACGGATACATTTAATGTGCACAGTGTTCTACAAACAGGCCTTGGCTCAGCATGAATGTCGGGATTGAAAAACCCCGACGCTGATATTCTGCCAAAGCCTCTAGAGGGCAGAAAAATAAATAAATATAACATAGATGTCAGGCTAGCACGCACGCCGCGTACATTTACGAGTATATACTATTTAATCTAAATTCTATGCTACGTCGCAACTGAACAATTATTAGCAAAATTATTCGATTCTGGCGCATCTTCATCATCATCATCATCATCTTTTCGCATTTTATTTCCCCGCCCACTTCGTACATTGCCGACTTTTCATTAAAATATGCAATCAAGTTATTCTGCCAGAGATCGATAATATGAATAATTATTTTGCCAATATAAATTATAAAGCTACACACTACAATATATACAATACTACCTATACGATAAATTTAAATTATGCATATATCGATCGAAATATTGTTTTCAGATATATTTTCTTTGCTGGGCTACCTATCTTGTGGTGTGCTTGCGGCCTGCCCAAAAACGGAGATATATTTTTTGGTTTTATGGCATTTTTCTATCTTATCTTATATATAAAAATGAATCGCAGAATGTGTTGGTAAGCGCATAACTCGAGAACGGCTGAACCGATTACGATAATTCTTTTTTTATTATATTCCTGGAAGTACGAGGATGGTTCTTATGTAGAGAAAACGTAAACATGTACCACGGGCGAAGCCGGGGCGGACCGCTAGTCTTATATATAAAAATGAATCGCAAAATGTGTTGGTAAGCGCATAACTCGAGAACGGCTGAACCGATTTCGATAATTCTTTTTTTATTGTATTCCTTGAAGTACGAGGATGGTTTTTACGTAACGTATAGAAAACGTAAACATGTACCACGGGCGAAGCCGGGGCGGACCGCTAGTTCTTTATAAATGTATAACGGAGAAATACCTAATTTTTTTCTTAATGACGGCATGAAACGGTAAATCGTTGGCTGTCTTCGAGTAAATTTGAAAAATAACGTCTTATTTCATTTACGTGGTTTAACCAAGCGATCTTGTTAATGACTACAATACGTCTTTCCAATCTATACTAATATTATAAAGATGAAGAGTTTGTTTGTTTGTTTGAACGCGCTAATCTCGGGAACTACTGGTCCGATTTTAAAAATCCTATCGGTGTTAGATATCCCATTTATCGAGGATAGAATTCGCTAAAGAAGTTTTCACTTTCAAAATTAATTCGACGAAAATCTCTAGCACGTTATCCGGCAACCCGCTCGAGTGCACATACCACACAGCGTGGCTGGCGGGCTGGTTTAACGATGTAATTAAAAAAAAAATCGTTTATTTCGAAACAATACATAAATACAAAAACAAATTAGACACGACGATCGCCTCAACTAGGAACATACCTGTGCTATTAAATTGACGTTTAGCATAGATCCAATATGAGTGCAACTTTCACAGGGGATAATTTCAATAATATCTGAATGACGTAGGTACATTAAAAAAATTAAAATCGATGACTGTATTTGGATGTAATAGATTTGATTAACCTCCTGGGGCCTGCGGTCATATATATATTACATAAACAATAAAAAAATATTTCAACGCCATCTTTTGCGTATATGCGGGAATAATACCTCAAATCGATGTAGTGGTATGTCATCCACTATACTAAACGGTTTTTGGTTTTATAAGTGGCAGTGGCCAGTGATTTGAAGTATTCTCATTTCGAAGTTGACGGTGGCTGTGCGACGGCAAACACGTGGTCAGTAATCTTACATTTCTAGTGGAACCATTCGTATATTGCAGTATATCTTTGTATATCTAATGATAATAGATATTATTTCTGCAACCGCAATAGTTATTTTGTAAGATAAATCTAAAACTTGTGAAAAATATGAATGTTTTCTTCTATGTCATACTGGTAAGACATTTGGTCTCAATTCTTGCCAAATTGGTATTGGTTACAAGGGCCCCATGTATTACCTATATGACATTCTTTAGTTTATGTTACAGATTTTATTATAATTTTCAAGGATTATAAGATACTGAGATCTACCAACACCTGGATGAGTCAAATATTGACCTATATGATGGACCTATGGAGTTTCTTGCCGGTTCTTCTCCATAGATACTGCTTTCCGAATCGGTGGTAAATGTTAATACTGTTGTGACGATTCCAAATTGCTTTTAGAAGAAGTCTAATTGAATAAGTAAATGTTTGAGATGAAGATAATCCCCCAAATGATACAGATGAAGCCGCCCAAATACCAGAAAATGATTCTTCTTCCATTCGTCCAATGAGTATGAGTCATTTCAGAACAGAATCGTCACTATGTATGCCATCTTCAGTTGTTGGCAGACCATCTTGGGGACGCACATGACGTGGACCAAGCAAAAGAGGAGGCTGACCGAGAGGATGGATAAGAAATAAGACCTAGGGGTGGACGTGACAATATAAATACACCGCCGCGCCGGTGCAAAATACTTGAACTGGTCATTTCTCACCCTTATAAATACCTATCTTTGAAGCAAGGTACAAAAAATAGACACAGAACAATGGATAGAATAATAAATATTTAGATTCAAGTTTAAAAATATATAATAACTAAAAAAACATGTAGTTTTTCTTCATTTTCATAAACTTATTACACTAGGAATTGGGACCCCCTGTAATATATACATGACATAAAGAAAATCCAAGTTTTCCACGAAAGATTTTTTTTACCATTTTTTTGAATATCTATAATTGCATTAGAACAGATACAGCTAATTTTTATTAAAAAAGAAAGAGAAAAAAATCCTGGGTCTCAGGAGGTTAAAACTACATGAACATTTTCTTTTGGGCGAGGGAATGGTTCTTACTAGCTCAAGCGACAGACAGCTTTGCTGTTCACGAAATGAAATGAAAAAAAATATTTGATATTATACGAGTAATAAGTGTTGTTTGGTTAATTTGAATACTCACAATTTTTCATTCTAACAATTTACCTATCAACTATTGGTCTAAGATCCGAATATAGGCAAAATATAGGTCGACCTGCACCGGCGTGATAATAGAATGAGACCAATTTTATAATAAATGTAGTCTATTAAAAAATCTATTAAAGATTGGTTGACTGAAAAAATCCAAGACAGGACACTTTAATTCATTTTTAAAAAATATTTTTTTTTAATTAATTGCAGTACTTATACGAATAAAAAAAATTATAATAGACTTGAAGTATGAAACCTACAGAATGTGCAGTCATAGGGTTTTCTAATATTTACCTGGACAAACTGCTAGGTTGGCAGGAATAAACAGGCATGTCCGTACCAGTTACTTTCACTTGATGGGATGATAGAAAAAAAAATATATCAGCATGAGCGCTGTTTTATAACAAAATTGTTTATTGTCTCAACACTGCATAATTAAAAAAATAAAAAGATTTTTTTAATAATTAACTAAAAATGTCCTGTCCAGGATTTTTTCAGTCAACCCATCTTTAATAGATTTTTTAATAGACTACATTTATTATAAAATTGGTCTCATTCTATTATCACGCCGGTGCAGGTCGACCTATATTCGGATCTTAGACCATATCTAAAATCCCTAAAATCATCGAAACTCGTTCTCTTGGTGTGATCAAGTGAAACGTGTACCTATATGTATAAATATATATTATACCTACTTATTATTATTTGTTTTTATTGTGTGTGAATTGGAAAAACTTAACTAAAGGTTTGGGTAGGTCTTTACCACCAGGTAAAGGGGGTTTAGTTATAAATAAAACACCAGTTGATTAATTAACATAACTCTATTAAAAATAAACAGTTTAACAACAGGCCCTATTTACAATACGCCATATCTATCTACATTCATACATTGTACATAAGGATGGATAACTGACATGGTCACTTTTATAATGAAAATCAGTACAAATAAAGAAATGAATCTAATTGCGACAAATTAAATCTCTTTTGCACTTTTGTATATGAATATTAGGGTTGATTCATTTCTTTATTAGTACCAGAGTTATACAGTCAAATACAATAGATTTTATATACTATAACTAACAGCCAATATTAATATAATTTACACAATATTTGAGATAAAATGAACATACTTTTGATTATGTAACAAAATGCACTGAATAATCAAGTTATAAATACTGATTACAATTGTAAAACACGACAATCATAGATTATGATAGTGACCATATTGTCATAAATGCTTTTCTGGTGGAAAGCAAAAGAACACACAGAATACCATGTAAACACTTAAAGTATATGTATACAAAATACCTGACCACAAAAATAATATTAATTACTTGCATTCACATTCTTTTATCATAATATTTGGTTGATATTAAAATTATAAATTCCAACATTGGGACTGATTCTGTTGTCACTTGACTGAATTAAAAGAGCAGTGGATCTTTTTATTGATAAAATATTATCTTTAAATATAAAAATGAAACCCGTTTCGCGTTGTCACGGCATCACGTGTGAACGACTGAACTGATTTCGATAATTCTTTTTTTATTATATTCCTTGAAGTACAAGGATGGTTCTTATGTAGAGAAAACGTAAATATGTACCACGGGCGAAGCCGGGGCGGACCGCTAGTAGTTTATAAAATGCTTGTATTATACATTTTCTTCAAACAAACAGAACAGTGAAGGAAAACATAGTGAGGAAACCAACACATCGAAAATCACAATGTTCGAAGACATGTGACGTCTGCCAACCCGCACTTGGCCTTCAAAAATGCTTTAAGATGACATTACAAGTCAAGTAATTTTTAACAGAATCAGTCAAATTTTCCAGTTAAAGTCAAAGATAAAAAAATACGTTCTTTGTTTAAGTACATGGAAATATTGATTTCGTACTTTTGTATAAAACAATTATCAGCTTGTAATGGCAAATAAAATAATTGAGCGAGGCAATTTTTTTCATCTGACAATGGTATAAGCGAACTTGCGTAGCATATTTTGTGCTAAAATGTTGTTTTATATTAATGAAATTCAATATGATGGTTTATTCGAACAAGATCATTGTATACTAAAATTATACACATATTTCAGTATATTGGCAAAAGCAGGTGACCTCTTAACAGCATTTTGAGAGGTTACATTTTTAAAAATGAGCATGTGTGGCGAGCACACGTGTCAGAAGTGAAACTTCTTTGGCAACATTCAAAGATACAAAAATCGTCGCCTTACTCTATGACGCAATATTGTCCTATTTTATCCTATCCTACTATAATATTATAAATGCGAAAGTTTGTGAGGATGTGTGTGTTATTGTTACTCTTTCACGCAAATACTACTGAACCGATTACAATGAAATTTAGCACACATATAGAGGGTAACTTGGATTAACACATAGGATAGGTTTGATCCCGGAAATCCCACGGGAACGGGAACTATGTGGGTTTTCCTTTGAATACGCGGGCGGAAATCTAGTATATAATAACGCGGTATTACCAAAACGCAACCTTGAAATTTTACTCTCAAAGAAGTTTCACTTCAAAAATGTTCAGCATACAGAAACAAATCATACCGTTATCATTTCCACGACTCACACAAACACACAGTTGGGTATCACTAACACTGCACTAACACAAACACTGTCACTAGCCGATGATGAGGCCGCAGCCGAACTTGAACTGCTGCTTGGCCTGGTTCGCCATGCCCGAGAGGGCAAATGTGAACGGGAGCGGCTGCAGCTTCTTTTCGAGGACTGCGCCTATGTTCCAATTCGAGTCTACCATACCTGGAATTGAATAAGCATATATTTAAAATTGAATAAATTATATATTTGCAATAACTGTTAAATTAACAATAGGCGCCTAGCATTGTTTCATTTTACGATGGTAATGTGAGTTAATTATTAGATCAAGATTTCGATTGTGATAAAAAAAAAATATTTTAATGTAGTTATGAAATGGTGATCACATGTGGAATGTAGATATGCATATTGGAATATTAAAAAAAATATTCTAAAACAACATTTTACAATATAGTCTATAATAAATGAACAGTAACTAGGATTCCAATACCTCTAAAGACCAGCTCTGCCTTGGGTATAGTGACCTGGTAGCCGATGGTGCCCGTCGACTCCATCCCTCGGAACGATGTGTCCATTTCTGCTACAACCTGAAAGTTTAAACAAACATAGTTATTGATATGACTTTCAAATCATTTGATAAACTTAAATATCGGAAAGGATAAAGGATTGACGAAAAAAAAAAACAAAATTCGAAGAGTAAAGATTTTTATAAGTATGATTATTAAATACTAGCTGTTCCGCGCGGTTTCACCCCCGTGGCTCCACCCCTGTTGGTCGCAGCGCGATGATATATAGCCTATAACCTTCCTCGATAAATGGGCTATCTAACACCGAAAGAATTTTTCAAATCGGACCAGTAGTTCCCGAGATTAGCGCGTTCAAACAAACAAACAAACAAACTCTTCAGCTTTATAATATTAGTATAGATGAACAAATTCTACGCAAAAAATCAGCTATAAATAGCGCCGTAAATTATTAAACGTTTTGTAATAAATATAATACATATACTCACTTGCAATTGTTCACTGGCCTGTTTGAAGTAGCAAACGTGGAAGCTGGCCGGCCCTAATGTTGCCGACACTTCGGAATCTGCAGAACAAATTATCATTACAAATAAATTGTAATATGAATAATTTTTGTGTCATTAATTTAATATAATATGTTGTACGCTTAAACGCTTTGAGCTGAAAAATACTCACAATGCACAATGATGACATTTAAAAAATCCAAATCGCAAAATTCATGTTATAACAAAAACGTGTAATTCGTGTCGTTGCCGATAATATGCTATTATTTATTATAGAGCTATAACACGAATTTTGCTATGTGGATCTTTTACAGTAACCACAACGCTTTGCAAGCTTTTTCATTAGAATCACAACATGAATATGTGTACATTATAAATTATTAAAGAATAAAAAAATATCGATCACGAGGCGGGATTCAAACCCGCGTGTTCCGACATTCCGCCTGACCAGCCAGCCACCCGTTTGGCCATCTAATTTTTCTATCCTTTAAAAATTTATAACGTGCAGCTAGTAAATAAAGCATTTGAATGTTAATATCAAATACGTGTACATTTAACACGAGATGATACTAACCGTCCATAGTGTATCTTGCGGCTGCGGACACGATGGCGATCTCTCCGCCCATGACTCGCGCGCTCGATTGGTACACCAGTTCCGCGCCCAGCGCCAGTCGCTTGCTCACCGACTGCAATCATTCAATTATATACTAGACTAGCTTTCCGCCCGCTTTGTCTAAAACATAATAAATTATATACTATCACTCGAATCACTCTATCTATTACAAAAAACCGCATCTAAATCCGTTGCGTAGTTTTAAAGATTTAAGCATACATTGGGACATAAGGACATAGGGACAGAAAAAGCGACTTTGTTTTATACTATGTAGTGATGAGATGCTTTAACAGTTTTGTAATTTATTAATAGTTATTGTCCGGTATGGAAAAAGCAATAAAATCATAAAAAATCTATTCTTTAAGCAAAAAAGAGCCTACAATGCTATGTGGTCACACTAAAAGCTTAACAATGCAAAATTCGTTTTATGGCTCTGATAAAAATGCACATGTCGCTTTGTGACAATCATAAAAATATCACGTAGCGAAATTCGTGTTGTGTTCGCAATGCTATTCGACCACGTGGTGTAGTGGCAACTTTTTACTATAACACAATGGACACTTTTATTTTGACGTGACGTCTTATAATTCGATAAAGCCGGCTGCACGCATGAACAAACATGACTCATGCGGCGTTACCTCGCTCTGAGGTGTTCCGTGTAAGGCTTCAAGTGCAAGCGAGAGCGCGGAACGAGCGACAAAGAAGCACAATCGGACGTTGTCACGTTCAACTATCGTCAGTAAACCGACTTTACAGACAACCCATTTTTTTTTACTTACTACAATTACAATGACGAAATAATCAAAAATTTCCCACCTGCAGGTAATGTCCAACAACGACAGCCGACTTCTCACTAAAGTCTGGTTTACCAAATGCCATTGCTAATGTATAATCCGATCCTTTGTACTCCAATGTGCCTTGTGTGGCTGTAAGCTTGCATTCTTGAATCTGAAAACATATATTTTTCAGTAAGTTTACATTTTTGAGTATATTTGTAAATTTATTTTGTGGGATATAGTAAGTAATATGTTTAATTACTTCATTTTTATGTTGTAGAAATAAAAATATTTATAAGTAGCTATTTTAATTAGGTTTCATGTCATGGTTTTTTAATTTTATCTATTTTGTCATAGTTTTGTAATTTCAATTTACAAGAATAATAGCGATAACATCTTTAGAGTACACAATAATAACATATTACTTACACTTTAAATCTAATTACTAATATTATAAAGCTGAAGAGTTTGTTTGTTTGAATGCGTTAATCTTAGGAACTACTGATCTTTTGGTGTTAGATAGCCCATTTATCGAGGAAACAACCAACAAGAGCGGAGCACTGCGGGTGAAACCGCGGAGAACAGCTAGTCTTAAATAAACAAAGAATAAAAGCAGTAAAACTCACCTGTGCAGCAGCTTTAAGCCGCACTTCAGGCGTCAACTGGTGTATAAAGTTAAAGTTAACATTGCCGGCCGGATCCACGTCACCGAGCACGACAGGGAAGGCCTCGGTGGGGGATATCTGTTTCGTCCCAATGTATGTTGCACCTAACTTGTAACCGTTCTGTGCGGAACTCATTGTTAGCGTGTGCGACATCTGGAATGTAATGTTTGGTTCATTTTATGAAAATATTAATAAAAACTCCATAATTTTTTTTTAATCTCATAATTAGTATATTATGCAAAGTTTTTAAATGAATGAAGTTTTTAAGTATGTTTTGGTTGGTTGTTATGATAATATAATATAGATAAGATTAGATTGTTAACAATTTAGCTATGACTAAGAGATTTACCATTATTTTAATTAAAACAGAGATGTAACTGGGTATGGGTATAATTCATTATTGATATTTCTTTAATTTGTAGTCATAAATATGGAATTATACATTTTTATGTAATAAATGTAATATTTTAGATTCAGCTAGAGGTAACAAAAGTGAATTTACCTGGAAGTGATTGGATATTCCCCTGTTCACCATCATTTTACCACCTTCAAAGTTCACCGGCATTACATCTGAAATATTTTATAGCATGTGATGATGTGGTGAAATATTAAACATAATACCGCTTTTTATGTTGTTGTAAGAAGATGTAGTTAATACAATCATTGATTTCTGTATTATTTCAATTCAATTTATCTATCAATTTAATATCTATACCACATTTCATAGTAGTTTTTGTATGAAAGATTGAAGGAAAATTGATCCAATCAAACTAGCCTCTGCATAATATATTGTATGACTAGAATGTAACTTAATATTATACCATACTTTGTAAATATATGAGTTTTAATACTGTCATAATTGATGAGGATAAATGTACTTATTTAGACTTCAACAAGTGAGTGATGAATAAAATATTAAGCTAATGCATAGCTTCTATCGCGGGCCTTGAGCGCGGGGACCGAATCCATAAATTCCGTAACGAAAAACCTCACGCTCCCCACTCCGACGAGCACGGAGGTGTGTGGCTTGAAGGCATAGCATGCAATAGCTTTACCGCGGCAGTCCCCGAGTGCCACACGTCTTTTTTTTTTATAACACAAATTTAATCACTACTAATCATCTTGTGTAATACCTACAACATAGTACATATAAAAAAGTTGTATTTTTGTCCGTAGGTTTACAGTCATAAATTATTACTGATTCCTGTATATCTTATACCTCTATCTATATTATGTATATCCCTTCCTTTATACATTCCTTTAATTACAAATGTGTAGTCAC